>NW_017100168.1:142940-145786 GCF_001263275.1 Habropoda laboriosa
TTTAGTGAAGTTCAAATTAATAAATTTTATTTTTCCAATATGATAGGTCTTATTTAATGATTTTTACGATATTTACGATATGACGACGATATTTACCTTTGTATAATTTGCCGTAATTTTCACTATTTCTCAAGCATGAACGTATCTCTCTGTTGGAATACCCTTCTTCTATTAACACCTGAACTTTTCCAATTTCTGTACTGTTTAACTGTCTTGCACGACCCATTATTGCGTGAATGCAAAATAACTTCGTATTCGATACGTCGGTTGCTAAGTAAACAATTTAAGACAATTGAGTTTATACAAATGTCGCAAGAGTATTCTTACTTTTTCTTAAAAATGCGATTATTTTTATAATGAACAAATAACTTCTCAAAGTACATGTGTAAACTTTCATTAAATAAGACCTATCATATTGGAAAAATAAAATTTATTAATTTGAACTTCACTAAACAAAAGCACAGTGAAAATATCACTGCGTTTAATCAAGTGTCGCGGACTGTATATAGTATCGGGGCCTCCGTACTCAAATAGGAAACCGACAATGAAAAATAGAGAGGGAGTAGTTGGCGTAGTGCGCAAAGTCTCGGCTTGCTAATCAGAGGGTCCCGGGTTCGATTCCCCGTTGGTCCCTTCAAATTTTTCCGTCGATTTTTATATACATATATGTTCTTCTTAAATAAAAATAGTGTTTATATTAATATTATATGTGTGTAGGAAAGATTATTATACCCCTTCCGCCACCTGACCCACATAATCATCTTCAAATACAAAAGAACAGTTACACTTTCGTGTCACCCTAGAGCGACGTTCCAAGAAAAAAAACTCACAGAAAGCTTTAAAACCGTCTGCAAGTTTGCCAAGAAACCAGCATCAACATTCATTGACCATCGTGAGAGACTCGTCATACCGATTGATCCCTCAAACGCGATGTAATTGTTGTCATTGTTGGCTCCGTCAGAGTTACCCGGTAGTTCGCGGTCCGCGTTCGACTCACCGTTCGATCATCAGGATTCAAGGATCGCGCGCGGCTACCAGATCGATGATCGATCGACGCGTGCTCGTGACGGCACGCTTCCCTTCCGTTTTCGCGACGTTCTCGAACAGGCTGACGACGGTTGTAATACTGTACGACGCTTCGACGAACCCCGAGGAAAAACGAGGAACGAATAAAACCGGAGATTTCGATGAGTCGAGTCACGGTTCGTGATCGACGATCCACGCGCGAGTGAAAGTCAAGGAACGAACAATCGTGGCCGGGTGTCATCGAATCGTGAACCGTTTCGTGATTGTGGGGATCGTCAAGTTTCGGCTCGGAGGGTTGACACAATGGGAACTTTCGTTTCGAAACGACTCTGTTGCTTTCTTGCCTTGTTTATGCTTGTATCGCGTGTGTGTTTTTTCTTCCTCCTTTTTTTCATTTCTTCCTCTCGAGTGTAAGTTACTTTTCATGCAAGTGATGAATTGTAAATTCACCGTTCGGCATTCGTATTGTATATGGGGAAAGGTGAAAGTTTGGAAAAAGAGTTTTGAAAAATATTTATGAATTGTCCAGTTCTGTGGCGTGGCTAGTTTTCTATCATGTTTGTGAAGCAGGATTGTATTCGCTTTCTCGAAATTGTTTTTCTTTTAGAGCATTATTGGAAGCTTCGGATAAAATCAATATTTTAGTTAAAGAGGTTTCTCGTGGATTTCAAGTTCTCGAAATTTCGCGACAATATTTGTGTGTTGTAAGTTGTAGCGTCGATTGAAGGTAACGAAAAGATTATTTTCCAGCTTGTATATAATTCTTCTAATTTTTCTGAAATCTCAAACAATCGACTCGATACTGCCGTTCACTTTCACGAAATTGTTTTTCTATTATTGTTTCGCATAATAATATGAAACTTGAGATGAAATCAATATTTTGTTTAAAGAAACTTCTTGAAATCTCACAATTTACATTGTAACGTGCACCGAATGCAATAAATAAAATTATTTTCCAATTTGTATCTATATAATTCAATCCTTCCAATTTTTCTACAATTTCAAACAATTTTCCTTTAATAAAAAGGAATAATAAATATTCGCTATAAGCAACGAATTTCACTAAAACACTGCTCTCAAACCCTACCAAATAGTTTCACACCAATCGTCACAAAAGAAATGTCAAAAGATCAAACTTCCTCCGAGCGAACCGACTTTCCCCAGTCGTTTCCGTTCTCAGAAAAAGAGCGTAACACGAGGGCCCGCTCTCTAAATCAAAGCTGTCATCGAGTTGCTTGTATCATATCCGTCATATCGAACGGCCAGGAAATGATTGATTTGCTCGAGTCAGGAACACATCGGCTGATCGATAGATCCGATCGGTTGAAAGCCGCGGAAACCGGGCCAGGGAACAAATTCCAAATCAGTCTGGACTGGTTAAGCCGCTCTTCACCTCGAGAATTCCTCTCAATTCCCCGGAGTTAAATACCTTTTGCACGGACAAAACAAACGAAAGTGTCATTTCGCCGAATGATTTTTCAATTTCATCCGGTGGGAAAATGGGACGAAGAAGGGATCGAACGAAACTGACCTCGAATTCACGGAGAATTCGGTAGAGCCGTAGAGGATCGATTCTGTCCAAGGTACCTCCGATGTGACCATTCGCTCGTTCGTTCCAATTATTCAAATGCACCCCTATACCCGTTGCTGCACCTGTTGCATCGCAGATGGGACCGCCGCACACCGCGTCTAGCGCCACCGAACCGTTCCGCCTCGCGCGCTTTCTGAATAATTGCCGCGGACGCAGCCCGGAATATTTTACACGCGATTCCGTGAGAACCCCGCTCGATAATCTTCTGTCGATCTTGAATCGAGTGTAC
>NW_017100168.1:145908-146253 GCF_001263275.1 Habropoda laboriosa
ACAGTGTGTAACGAAAGTTCGCGGATTCGGATCGAGGAAGGTTTAATTTTTTTTTTAGTTTTGAATGTTTCGGACACTTGAGATTACTTAGTAGGGTTGGCGATTTGTGAAGATATCGCTGCTTTCTATTTTTCTAAACTAAATTATTAGGCTCAGAGTGCAGAACTTTGGGTATCTTTGTTCCATAACAAAAATTTGTTAATCTGGAATTGGATTATGGGTTTTTTGGGGAGGTTGATTTGTTTTTTATGTGAATTTTGAATTTTGGGGAAATTTCGTTCCCGTTTTATTTTAATTTGGAATTTAGATTGTGAAATTTTGGGGAAATTTAATTCCCTTTCAATT
>NW_017100168.1:146313-152097 GCF_001263275.1 Habropoda laboriosa
AATTCATATTGTGAAATTTTAGGGGTATTCAATTCCCTTTCAATTTCAATTTAAAATTGATATTGTGGAATTTTGGAGAAATTTGATTCCCTTTCAATTCCAATTTGGAATTCACATTGTGGAATTTTGGAGAAATTTAATTCCCCTTTAATTCTGATTTGGAATTTATATTATGGAATTTTGGAGACATTTGATTCCCTTTTAATTTCGATTTGGAATTCCTATTGTGAAATTTAATTCCCTTTCAATTTCAATTTGCAATTCAACTTCTGGAATTTTGTTGAGGTTCAGTTCACTTTTGTGCTAATATTTTGTTGCCAAACCAAAGAAAAATTTATGAATATTCCGTTTTTGCTAAATAAAATGTAGCTATTCTGTATTTGAAACGAAATCATCGTGCTGGTTAATGTAAATTGATTTATATCACCACTTCGTATACAAAGTTATCGAGGTAGAACCGTCGGAAACAAAATGTTCTAAGTGGTATCATATGAATCATGTAACCGCTAGAACATTCGTTCCTGCCAACACAAACAATTTGTAGCAAAGTGTATTCGTATAGATGGCTTGAAACATACGATTAAAATTAGTTACTTGAGTGTGGGCGTCGAACAACTTAATCACACATGTCAATAGAAAGCATAGAAGTAAAGAGAGAATGTTCAGCGTTCGATGTAGAATATTCATACATTTACTACCGCAAAATCATTTTTCTACTTAACGTATTCGTATCTCAACGATCACACGAGAATAGTTCGTTTATGTTAAAACTTTTAAAAGAAGTACTCTTCACTTCAAAAAACAGGTTTCTCCAAACTCAATTTCCCTCGGATTTTCAGAAATATCCCTCCAAAGAGAACCTCTCAATTCTTCCAAACTACTTACTTCGTTTTTACGACACAAATATTTCACGACAAATTTAAAAATCATGTCGCCAAAAAAAGTGGCACCAGCAATTGAAACACAAGGCCGCGTGTACCAAAAATAAAAATTTTTAAAAATTGTTTAGTTACCAAAAACTTTACATATACCACACTGCCTTATCTTACACTTTTATCTCAATATACTAAAATTTTATTAATTACCAAAAACACAGAGCCTTGTCCAATATTATTTACATATCTCACACTATATACTTTATCTAACGACACTTCTTTCTTAATATTTCAAATTCTTATTAATTAACAAAAATACAAAGCTAGGTCCAATATTATTTACACATATCACACTACCTTATCTCGCGACATTTCCATTTCAGTATTCAAAATTTTCATGAATTAACAAAAAAACAGAGCCTTGTCCAATATTATTTACACATATCACACTATATACATTATCTTACGATACTTTTTTTTCAACATTCAAAATTCTCATTAATTAACAAAAAAAAAAAAAAACAATCACTCTGCAGCCTTTTCCAAATCCACCCAAATCTCAAAATAATTACCAGTAAGGTGGCATCCCGTGGTCGCAGTCTCATGTCCTCGAGGTAACCAAAAATCGCCGTAGCACTCAGCCCCGTGTCACTGATACTCAATCACAGCCTTACACCGTGCACAAATTTCCAATGCATCACCATACGACAGACAGGAGAGACAGGACAGAGGGAACGGAACGTGAGACGAGAAAGAGACGGTGGTACGAATCGGACAGGTAAAGAAGAGTAAGAGAAGAGACACAAGATCACGTCCTCGACAGGAGGAGGAACACTCGCGACGTTCTCGAGGTCTAGGCAACGACTGGCTGCTACCAAGATGGCCTGTTGCCGGCCTGGTCCCCGCGTTCGCCACAATAGAAACTGGTGGGAGATCAAAACGCTGACTGGTCGCTAATGCACGCGTATATACACACGCGTTGCACGCGCGCGTCGCGACGTGGTTCCTTCTTCGTGCACACGCGTGTACACACTCCCTCTCTCCCCGAGGTAAAGAAACACAGGGAGAGAATGCAACCGCGAAACGATGCACGTGTGGGCCGGCCGTTCTTGGAAAATCCACCTGGAGGAGAGAGAAGGCGGCTGGTTCGCCACCGGTGAACGAACGTCGGCTGCCAAAAGTGTAAGTGGACACGCGATTGCGTAACGGGTTAACGGTGTGCACCGCGCTGAATGAATAAGTCGAGGCGTAACGAAGCGCTAATGAATCGATTCGCGGAACCCTCGGACCTGTTCGATGCTCCGGGGAGAGAATTTTGCTGGTTGGTTTCGGAGGTATAAGGAAGTCGAAGAGATGGGTATGGATGGAAATGTGTGCGTGTGCGTGTGCACGAGTTTCGACCTTATCGATGATTTCCTGGAAGTAATAACGTTGATGCGCAGATTGAAATTGGTGGTTGAGATTGATGATAGGGGATGCTGCTTTGGGAGAGGAGTGTTTATTTCGCGAGGATCGTTCGTGGAGCTTGGGATGCGCCGTTGTAAATATTTCTGTCATGAAAGTTTTCACTTTTGTGTACATTAACGTTTTGTTTATATTTTCGACTTACAGAGATGTACGTCTTGGTATGTCGTTTATAAAAGACTTGAATTTTATATACCTATGTACGTTATTTATTTTTTTAATTTAATTAAATAATTTTTAGTATCCTCGTTCTGTCAGGTAACGAAGAAAGTTCGTGCGGTTTTTCCCTCGTTAAATAAATTAAGAATTAATTGGTAGGTTTGATTTGATATTGTTAAGGATGTAGTGCTTCAGGTTTTATCAGGTAAGCAAAAACAGGTCATACAATATTTCCTTCATTAAAATAATGGTGAAACCTCGGGATCTTTCTTGATTACCTGAAACAACCCAAAATACTACATTTTCAATGAGACCAAATTGAACCCATCAATTAATCTAGCAATTGACAGTTTCAATCATATCTCTTTTAGGTGACCAAACAAGATCGTAGACTTTTTTTCATTAAAAAATGATAGAACGTCACCTGTATTTTCTTAATTAGACCAAAGTGAACCTATCAATCGATCTTCCAATTAGCAGTTTCAATCCATCTCTTTCAAGTAACGAAACATGAGCACACAGTGTCTCCTTCGTTAAACAAACCATCAAATCTCAGGAACTGTTTCTGTTACCTGATAAAAAGACCCAAAATACATCCTCAATAAAACCAAATCGAACCAACAATTTCAACTCCATCTATTCCACCTATTTGGACCCATATATCACAACAAAAAGCACTATTTTCTCAAGAAAGGATTCCCTAGATCCAACGATCATATCTCCTACCACAGAAATGAACAGAACAATCGAATCGAACGTATCTACGATGTCTAAGGGGCGCGAGTAGGTAAGTACATGATTCCGCAAGCGATATGACAATTCGAAATATCAACTCTGCCCTATCCTAACCGATCAATGGCTCCGAGGCTGTTGGATCTGTGCAACCTTCTACAGTCTACCCTACATTTACCTACCACCCTCCTCTCTCTCTCTCTTTATGTATACACAGCGTCTCCCGTATCGCGCCTATACGGAGAATAAGGGGACACCAATATTCGCTATGGCACGAGATGCCCGTGTTGCAGCGTTTAATTTACTTAACACGGATATGCAACGCAGCCCGTGGTATCGTCCACGCTCCAGTAATTACGCATGCAATTTCACTGGAAAGCCCTTAGGGCACGTCGAGGTCGAGCGATCTCTCGGCGCCAACTCCCCAACAATTTCGCTTTTCGAATCGAGACCAGGCCAGCCAGCCAGCCAGCCAGCCACCGATCGGGCATAAAACATCGTCCACATCGTATCGAGATCGTGTGTATATACTGATGGTGACTGGAGCAAGGGAATATAAATGCGTGGCGGGGACGAGCGCTTACAATTTATGGACGTCAAAAATTGATTCGATCGGCGACCCAGTTTTTCAGAATCTTCGATGAGCCGAGGAGCAGTAGCGTGTTTCTTGCTCTTTCTCTCTTGTGAAACGTTTCTTCGAAAATCGATCTTCCGTGTACGGCGTTGCGGCGTGAATAACTGTGATTTTTCGCCGCTTCATAACGGAAACGACGAATTATATCATCTGAATATGCAAATGTATTGTGCCGCGATTTTTTACAGGCAACCATCTGGCGATGTAAAGGGTGTTCCGTAAGGTAGAGTTAAAGGGAAGTGTTAAAAATGGGGAGTAGAGCTTTCGGTTTGACAATTTTTTGTTGTGTATTTGTTGACACGATTTTTCTATCTCTGCGGTTTATTATTTGTAAACGTTGACAGTGTAGTGTGTCAATAGTGCGACAAATTTACTCAGAAATTTTTGAAAATTTTCCAATTCAATATTTTTCGGAAACAAAGGCTCAAACGAAAAGTCTCGCATAGTGTGCGTCACTAATGCGACAAATTTGCGATAACTATACCGAATTAAATGGCACGTGAATTCAAAAATTTTCCAATTTAATTTTTCCAAAAACGAAGGCTCAAACGAAAAGTCTCGTATAGTGTGCGTCACTAATGCGACAAATTTGCGATAACTATACCGAATTAAATGGCACGTGAATTCAAAAATTTTCCAATTTAATTTTTCCAAAAACGAAGGCTCAAATAAAAAATCTCGCATAGTGTGCGTCAATAATGCGACAAATTTGCGATAACTATACCGAATTAAATGGCACATGAATTCAAAAATTTTCCAATTTAATTTTTCCAAAAACGAGGACTCAAATAAAGGTCAATAATACGACAAATCTACAATAACCATACCGAATTAATTAATGAATTCAAAAATTTTCCAATTTAATTTTTCCAGAAACGAGGACTCAAATAAAGGTCAATAATACGACAAATCTACAATAACCATACCGAATTAATTAGCACAAGTATTCAAAAATTTTGCAACTCAATTTTCCTAAAAACGAAGGCTCAAATAAAAAATCTCGCATAGTGTGCGTCAATAATGCGACAAATTTGTGATAATTATACCAAATTAAATGGCACATGTACCCAAAAATTTCCCAATTCAATTTTCCAAAAACCGAAGGCCTCAAGCAAAAAATTTGGCATACTGTACGAAACACTGTATATTTACTCATTCAACTTGTAACGCAATTGTACACCATTTGGGGCAGTTTATGAATATCGATTTCGAAGCAAAATCGATATTTGTCAGGGGAGTGATTTGTTGGATAATTTTACGGTTCGTTAAAGTAGGATGTTTCTGATGTTTTATGCAGTTAGAAGCGTAGCAGCGGGTAAACGTATTCGAACGACTGATTTTCTCCAGCTATTATCTGTTGCGTAAGTTACAGTAATCTATGCTACACGCGCCAATTTAATCTCGCGTGGCTGATGACAGATATACGTGCTGCAAGAACTTAGTTGATAGCAATACTTCGGTTCGGACAGTGCAATTAATTTCCAACAGGGCGTTTGATGTTTCTTTTCTTCTTTTTCCAAGGGAAAAAGATGAATGGAAGGCATGGTAGATATACTATTTCACAGTGAAAAAATAACAGCACGAAATTCCATTAGTGCACCGTAGAAGTTAATTTTCCAATTAATTATCCTTCACTTTCAACAGATCTTAAAAAAAAATTCTACAAAAACGTTTCTTATCTTTACCACTATCGAATAAATTTCACACTTTTATACCAGGTCACTGATGAAATACAAAATATCAAGATAAATTGCAACTTGGAACGTGTGAAAATTGTTCCGACGAAAAAGTCGAGTACTTGGATAAAAATTGATTCCTGCCAACACGTTTCTCCCCTACAAACAGTTTGAACAAACAATTCCGGGCAAGATTAATAAACCAAGGAACTTCTTGCAAGTTGTTACCTCAGTCTCGTCCCGT
>NW_017100168.1:152223-165118 GCF_001263275.1 Habropoda laboriosa
AAAGATTGCTCGGTAATTGAGAGATTAAGACGTCGAGCAATGTAAGTCCATCGAAAGCAAGCTTTCAAACTCTCGTGGACATCGAATACCATTTTGTACAAGAAAATTCAAGCAATTTCTGCAACCATGATACAAAATTAAATAACAATCTTACACGACTATTTTCCAAAAATGAAAAACTCTAAAACCACGTTCTTCGTGCAACTTGGCGATAATCGAAAATGCGTGTAAGTTCGTTTCACCGAGCACATAAATTTGTAGCATTATTATCCGAAAAGTGGCTCGTAGCCGCTGGTTAATTATGGCAACGGAAACGCACAATGTTGAACACTTTATAAAGAAACGAAATTATACAGCATTATGCGATCATTAGATCCCAGATACTGTTCTGCAAATCAAGTAATTCAAAGGAAGCTCATTAGCATCCGGTTAACAGGATTATCCCCCGGCTGTGTTAGGCGAATGCCTTCGAAGAGAGCTTTATCGCAGAAAGTAGCTAACACATTCTATGTTCACCATTAAGAGAATCGTGTTTATTTTATTTACTTTTTTCTTCCTGCGCTGAACTATGAGGCAGAGAATAAGAAGAATTTTCTATACGTGTAACGCCACCAATTATCGACAACGTCTCTAGTAGCAACGAGCTGCCAACGGGTAGCCAACAATTACCACGGGACAGCGCCATTAATTACAACGACCGATCGTGACAAACAACGATAGCATATAATATGCAACATTTACTGTTACCGCTTCCTCAATTTACGGCTGCTCCGATAATTACATTCGTATTATTCATACGTACGCACCTCTAGTCGACGCACAAAACCCCTTAGAAAATGAAACTATCAGGGTCGATTCACAGTGACACGACACAGTCACGTTACGATCCTGCCATCTTCGAGGAGCTAAGCGGTGATTGAGCTGTGTTAATTTCTTTGGGGTAGTGTGTAGTTATGTTTAATTTATTGAAAGGTGTTGGAGACATTAGTAGGAATGACACTTGTATTTTCCGTGAGAATTCAGCGTTTGTATTTTTTCTTTTAGTGTATTATTAAAATTTTTTTAAATTGATAAATTGTGATAACAAGTGTGAAGCTACTCTTGGGGGTTAGATATTTTTTGAAATTCAGAGGGTTGAAGATTTCGGAAAGAAAATTTCTCGCGACGATTGAAAGTAAGAAGTTTCACAGTGGCAAAAGTATTCTTTAACTGATTGAAAGAGGTGTTGGAGAGGTTAGTACGAATGACACCTGTATTTTCCGTGAGAATTCAGCGTTTGTATTTTTTCTTTTAGTGTATTATTAAAATTTTTTTAAATTGATAAATTGTGATAACAAGTTTGGAGTTGCTTTTGGGGGTTAGATATTTTTTGAAATTCAGAGGGTTGAAGATTTCGGAAAGAAAATTTCTCGCGACGATTGAAAGTAAGAAGTTTCACAGTGGCAAAAGTATTCTTTAACTGATTGAAAGAGGTGTTGGAGAGGTTAGTACGAATGACACCTGTATTTTCTGCGAGAGTTCAACATTTGTATTTTTTCTTTTTTACTGTATTATTAAACATTTTTTCAACTGCACTTGAGAAGAATAGAATTCTTGGAGAATAGATACTTTTTGAAGTACAAAGGGTTGAAAATCTTTGAAAGTAAATTTCTCATGACGATTGAAATTTATGATTTTTTAATTAGAAAGTAAGAAGTTTCACAGTGGCGAGAGTATTGTTTAACTTATTGAAAGAGGTGGAGGAGAGATTAGACATTTTCTGCGAGAATTTACAATTTATATATATTTTTTATTGTATCATTGAAACTATATTTAAACTGCACTTGAGAAGAATAGAATTTCTTTTCTTTATGATAAGAAGTTTGGGTCTATTCTTGGAGAATAGCTATTTTCTGAAATTCAAAGGGTTGAAGATCTCTGAAAGCAAATTTCTCGCGACGATTGAAATTTACTATAATATAAGAAGTTTCACTGCGGCAAAGGTATTATTTAACTTATTAAAAGACATTTTAGAGAGTTTTAGAGACATCTTCGAGTGCTACCTCGTCGCGATTGAAATGTGAGTTAATTTCTTCGGAGAGTGTGCAATTATACTTAACTTACTCAAACCTGCGACATTAATAACTCATTAATAACTCACCACTTGATAATTCACCACTTACATATTTTCTTATTGTAACATTAACAAATTCTTTTAAACTATATTTTCTTTCGTACAAATAAAAATAATTCAGTTCGAATTTACTCTCGAAAGAAATTTGTACAAAAATTACTCCAAAATTCACTTGAAATTTCCAATATCGATTGAAATGAATAATTTTGCAGTTGGCCACGTACAACGTTACAATGGTAAAAGTGTAAAGTGGATGGAAGTGATGAATCTTACAGAACGATGATCACCGCGATTATGCCAATTACGGTTCCGGATCAAGTTAATTGCCAGAGATTGTACGAAGTAATAGCGATTATGGTGCCGCTAATTGAGATTCTAAATGGGATTAATGCGAGCCACGGTAATAACCATCTTTCGCACTTCATTCAACCTTAGATCTCGCTGAGGTATAAATAAGTTTCATTTCCATCAACATTCTGCGAATCTGGCTCTGGTCTCTGCCTGGTAACCATCAGATTCCCGCGATTCTACGTTTTCTCCATCGGAGGGAATACGTACACTTATACATTCAGATTCGACGTATTGAAAAATATTTTGCGAGAGTATACGCCACCCATGATTCCTTGAATCGTATTGGACGGGGACGGGAGGTTAAACATTCACCGGTGAATATATTCGTATTCACGTTCAACTGATTTATTCTGCTTTCAACGTGGCAGCATTTTATTATATTCCACGTGTCATGGTTAAATTACATTATACAGTACTTTCGTTAATGTTGGACAAATTTACGTAATGTATACGTAAATGCAATTGTTCGAAATTGAATTTCTGTATTCTAGGATTGTGCCTCGACTGCTCTCGTTTCGCGTATATACAGAGTACTATGCGTGTTACTGTGATGTATTTTACAAAAATCGCAAGAAACTGCGGAAACTTGATTTTCCAGGAGAGAAGAAAATCACCTTTGCACCGATTTTATTTACCAAATTAAAAAAAATAAACAGCACAATCGGTGATAAAGTGGTAAAAAAAAGAGTGCAAAGATAATTTCACATATTTCCAGAAAAATTAATTACCAATTTCACAACTTTATCACTAAAATAACGATATACATTCGTCGTTCTCAAAGGATTCCTAAAAAAAAAAAAATTAAGCGAAATTTTCTCCGCAGAAAACCGCGTAAGAAAACAATCACTATCGCTGAATACCGCGAACTTATCAGCAAGAAGGAGTAAACGTAGAAACCAAAGCAGCCACTCGAACCTAATTACAACTCCTAAACTCCCGCGACTATCGCGAGCACCGACCTCGAACGACATCTCCATAAATCACACGGTCTATCTCTTCATTCACCTGGCTGCAAGTGACATTAATTTTCCAGGTACTACGAGAAACACGACTACCAAACGCGGCCCACACAGTCTCTTAGTATTTTCGAATATATCCACGCTGATTTACAGAAGAAGAAAAATCTCGAAATTAACAGAAACTAACTTGTCTTTTATTTTCTCACCGGTAACTCCACAGGAAATTCCTCGTTTCGCGAAGGACAAACGGCGAGGCCCGTTCACCACGGTCGACCGGACGTTCGCGGATAAAGCAACTCGTTAATCTTCGGTTGTTAGCCAAGATGGAGCGATACGTATCTCGGGGTTTCTGTTGCAGTCGGATGATTCTTGGGGGGTACCGCTATCACAGTGGCTCGACGTGACACTGAACGCAACGAAACCATCCACTACGCCACGATGAATAGGCTTTTCGAAATATTTTCGACACGGTTAACAGGCTCGCTGCCACCGACGCAGCAGGTGCGTTCCGGAACGTGTTTCTCGGCGTGTTATGGATTTTATGGTGGCAGCGAACGTGCCAATCGACGCGGAGCCGATCAGAGACAGATTCGGTGTAATTAATTTGTTATTTGTGAATCAGCTGAATTATTTTGAACGAGCTGAAATTTTCGAGGGAAACTGCTGATATGAAAGATCGTCAGGGATGTCGGAGTCTGTAGATCATTGACGTGAGTGGATTATTTTGTAGTGAAAGAATTTATTACGGAGAAGGAATTTGCAAATTGAGATTCTTGCAAACTTTGAAATTTTTTCGTAAGTGATTTTGGATCGATTGGAAAGTAATTGATGATTATTCAAGTATGAATTATTTTAGGTTGTAGAATTTAATTATGGAGAATATTTGCAAGATAATTGATCGAGTATTTTACTGGAAGTAATTTGAAGTATTTTCAAATCGTCATTTCTTCCCAATTTTATTAGATTTGTGTTGATTATTGGAAGTGGGCAGTTTTGAATGGTAAATTGAAATTTCTGAGGATGTTTGGTTAGGTAAACATTGGGCAAGTGTCTCTCGGTCGATCTTTCTGCTCTAACTCTTTTAAATCGCCGTTTTTTCTGCCGAAAGCAGCCTAGGAAGCTTCCTATGTTTTTCATCTTATTTTGGACGCAGTCCAAGAGTCGACTGCCCCTTTTCCCTTCATTGTTTTTGATAATTTACCGCTTTAACGTCGACGCTCCGCCGTTCCTTTGTTCACAAAAGGCGATTACACTTTAGAGCTCGTGTCAAACTTCTTTTGTGCTCCCTGGAAAAACCCTTCCCAGTGGTCCCGTGTAACATGCAGTGGTGCACGGTTACGTGTGAATTATGTAATGCAATACAGAAGCTTAATACTCCGCTGGAGAAATATACGCTGCCACACTAAATAATCAATTAACAAAAATATAAAAATATAAATAAATTCGAAATTATCAAGTAAGATATCAACACGAAAAGAAATGTAAAATATCGCGCAAGCTTTAGTTTTAGAAATCTAAAATTATAAATAATTCGAAATTATCAATCAAATGTAAAATATTGCACAAGCTTTAGTTTTATGAATCTAAAATTATAAAGAGTTCCAAAATTATCAATAAAATATCAACACGAAAGAAAAATGTAAAATATTGCCCAAGTTTTACTTTCAATAATTCTATTTTCCATGAATCGTGAAGTTGAACTCGTCAAATTTTTCCATTTCATTTGCACCACCAGTTTTACGACAGAAGTTACTTTCTAATATTCCTTCAAGCACTCTAAACACTTCCCACTCGTTCTCTGGAAATTGTTAAATTTACAACAAATTTCACGGTAACTCGAGAGCGAAAATTCTAAAATAAGATTGCGATTAGTACGTTCCAACTTCCGTTCCTTCCTTTTTTTTTTAAATTCTCAACGAAACGAATTCGAATTAAAATGTAATCACCGCGGTAATTGTTATTTAATCCCATTTCCTCGAGATAACCGGGCGTTTCAATTGTCTCAAAACAGTCTGCTTTAGAAAGCTGACGGGAAAAGAGAAACCTCGATTTAAGTAAATTGCAAAAGCGACTTCGCGCACCTCCAGGGGCATCAGTTATCAGGCGAGGCGAAAACAAGCCGCGTTTCCGCGAAACCGCGGCGAAAACAAAATCAGTTTCTGGATCGTCTTCGGTGAATCACTCGAGGCGAAATCCGTAGAATCATCGCGATCGCTCAGAAACCTCTTTCTCGAAAGCTGACGGAGATAAACGAGACACTTGGAACCACCGATGTTTCGAGAATCGTCGGGATTCACCGTTTAACGAAGTTTGCGATAAAAATTGCCGCGGAATAACAACTGTTCTCCTGTTCAATGTAATTGCACGTTTGGGAACGAAAGATTTTAATAGAATGGAAACACGTCGACGAATGAATTTACTGCGCGACTTTTTGGAATTTTAGACTCTCGTGTTTAGATTCTACTGTAAAAATTGCCACGAAATACAATTATTTTGCTGTTTATCGTAATTACATGTCTGGAGATTTAAAATGAATTTTAACGAAAGAGAAACAAGTGTTTTAAATTTTGTGTCAGGATTTGCTGTTTAATTTACTATAAAAATTGCCACGAGAAACTAAGAAAACTGCCGCGTTCTGTTTACTGTGATTGCACGTTTGGAGACTCAACATGAATTTTAACGGAAGAGAAACAAGTGTTTGAATTTATTACAATTTATTAATTTTTTCAATAAAAGTTTACAATAAAATTTATCACAGTTATTCTTCAAATTGCAAACTGTTCCCAAGAAAGCAGAAATTATCGAATTTTCCTACGAAGAGATTTCTAAAAGGAAAGAAAACACGATTCTTCGTTGACAATTTTTCTGAAATGACGAATAACGAAGAAAAATTAGGTTACTCTTCCCGCAGAAATCCTCCCAGCCGGCTATAAATTCAGACCAACATCCATATCCTTGACACAAAATTCGTGGAAGAAGAGAAAAAGGCAGAAATTATCCCCCCAGTCGATGAACCGTTCACCGATTACACGATAATTATTCGCGTAGCGTCCATAATTACCATTTAAAGCCAGGTCATTATCAATGTGCTAAAGCCTGTTTTTCGGCGGTACGTCAGCCGAGGAGGCGCGTCGAACCGGAAATTAATCGACGCCGTTACACACTAGCGGTAACTAATACAGCGACAATTAATCACTTGACAGCTGTAATCCCTGGTATCGATATATACGTGGTACGGCCGGTTCCATAAATTACTCACGTCGTATCACGCGTCTTTCCTTCGCGTGTATGATGTAATAAAACTTTAATCAGGATCAAACGTGTCCTTTGTTACGTTTCCATCGTCAGACTCGTCGAAACGGGAGTGTTAACAGCGTTTGCTTAATAAGGATCTATGAACGTGGATGGTAAAGATCGAGATTTCTGACGTGGAGAACCAGAGGAACATATCGAGCTCGCCAATTTTTCCTTCATTTCTCTCTCTCTCTCTCTCTCTGCGCAATTTCTCTCCGGATTCTGAGGTATGCTCGAGCAAACTCGTCCAAGTGAAGTCTCGCGACGGTTTGTAATATGCATGTTTTCAGAGGAGAAACGGAGAAAGAGGTTTAAGAGGGAATTGAAGATTGTGAAACTGGCGAATCGAGGGAAGATTCTTTATTGATTGTTCTTTTTTTGGGGGGGAGAGATAGGTAGAGGAGGTTGAAAATTGATTAGGGGGTTTTTAGAAGAGAAATTTTGAACTCTTGGAGAATGCGAACGGAGTGGAATGCAAATGGGTATGTGCATAAGAGGACATGGTTGTAATTAACAAGCTGGCTCTCACAAGCTCATTCTCTGCGATCTTTCCCAGAATTCTTTCCGTAGTTTTACAGTTACCGTTTTCAGGAACAATGTAATACTTCTGCGGCGTGTTACGTCTGGGTCAAGGATGTTCTAAAGGTAATTCTCGGCGCATGATGAATTAATGGATCATTTGGAATTTGCTGGTGTAGACAGCGACATTGGGATCGACAATTTGAAGGAGATTTCTTCTGTATCTTCTAATGTTTAATTTAAAAACGTTGAATAGTATTTTTCAAATTTTTAAGAAGTCTTTCGTTATGGTAAATTTTGCGCAGAGTAGTAGAAAATAACGTATTAAATTCTCTTAGAAATCATAATAAAACGAAAATATCTATTTTTCATAGTTACACTAAATTAACCATTCAAAGCTATCATCAAACGAAGTCATTTTAATACCATCATGGTTGAAATTTCATTTTAGTATATGCTTCTTTATTTCAAACAGCGATAAAAATGAAAGATGTGATTAGAAGTTTTTACAATTAGTTAATATTACTGATCGTTTGCAGTGGCATATGGCGAATAAACTGACTGAAATTGACAACAGATCGGAAAAATGAAAATTCTCACTCACCACAGTCTTTAAGTCTCGATCAATGTTAAAAATTTTGTAACAATTATAAAAGAAGAAGAATAAAAGTCTCCTCAACACTTCTAATTGTTTAATTAATCAAATTCTACCAATTGATAACTAAATTTCCCGCGCACAATTTCACTTCCTCCGTCCAATCGGAAGGTGTTTTATTCAGAAACCTTGGTGCACACTCCCACGCGCAATATTTCACGCGTACCGGATCGAGATACGGTTCGAGTTATTCTTAGCTGTCCGCGAGTCGACGTCTCACGCGCCTCGCTCGTCCTTCCTTCCGGTTTCACCGCATTCACGGTCCAAACACGTGGAAGGTGTCAAAAGGGGACGCTGGGAGGCCGGCGAACGGAACACGTGTTCCGGATGCAGCGTCACTAACGCGGCCCGTTACCAACGTGTTGCCATTGTGCCTTAGATCTCTCTCTCTCTCCTCGAATTCATTCACCGAAAATTTCTTTGTCCCAGAAAAGAAATTCGACGTTTGAATCGGTGACGCGATTAGAAAAGGCTTTTCTGCACGAGGGGGC
The DNA here is from genome assembly GCF_001263275.1 of Habropoda laboriosa. Lineage (NCBI taxonomy): Eukaryota > Metazoa > Arthropoda > Insecta > Hymenoptera > Apidae > Habropoda > Habropoda laboriosa. The sequence goes on from NW_017100168.1 coordinate 160,606, forward strand.
CAAAAAGACGGACGGAGAAAGGCAACTTGTTGAACGTGGATTTGAGACGCGTCGACGAAGCTGACGGAAGCAGACTGTTGAATTTGCGTTTGCATTGTGATTTTATTTTTTTTTTTTTTTGCCGTTGCTAAGTTGGAGGAACATACAATTTTTTGGGGGGCAAAAGAGGTGAATGTTTGAGGAAATCTTGTGAAGTGTTTTTAACCCTTCGAGGACGAGAAGTCTTTTAACCCTTTAATCTATAACAACGAGTCAGACTCGTCGCAGAAATTCTGGTCAAGATATGACAAAAATAGGTGTATTAGGAAGAAGAATTAATTGTACTCCTAACTTTCGTTTTAATTTGTAAATTCGGGGTTACTAAATGTAATTAGCGAATTAGCTTTGTTACCTGATACAGTATTAAAACAGTAAATGGCTGACGCTTAGATGCACAGACATAAAAGAAATCTTAGATTTATTCAATCATATTTAAATATGATATAACATAATCTCTGTTGTGGTCCAAAATATACACAATAGTGATAAAGAAATAAAAATAGATACACTACCGGCCAAAAGTTTGGAATCACCTCCCACTTTTCATCGATATTAAATCTGCTGCTAATTTTTTATAGATTTGCAGTTTATCTCAATTCTACATTTATCAATTTATCTCATATCGATTGATTCGAACGATAAAAAGTCGCTGACTTTATTCTGGAAATTTTTCTGTAAATTGCAACGCTCGGTGATTCCAAACTTTGAAATTTTATCCATGACATTAACATGATTTCTTTTCAAAGAGCTTCGAAGAATTAATTTAGCGCAATTGTGAAAATCTAGAACCACAATGACAAAGATTTTCACTTAACTGTCTTCGTGCTCAAAGGGTTAAACTGTACAATTCACGGTTGCCCTCTTTTCCACGAAAATTGACACCGTTAGAATCGACATTTAGTGAAGAAACTGAACCAAAATTATTTCCACCTCGTGGATCATTCACATCTCTTCAGCAAAAGAGAAGAATATAAAAAAAAACATTGCCGCGGCAAGCAAGCTGATGGAAAAGTCGATCGGCGCGAGGCGTCGCGTCCTTAACCTGTTTCTCAAGAAGCCAGGTTGGAATTCAGCCGCGTTAAAAACGCGTTCTTAGCGGAGCCCCTGCCGCTGGAAACGGGATTCTTGCGACGTTTGTTTTTCTCGCGCTCGTCGTGATCCGGGGCGTCGAATTCAAGAGTTAACCTTCCGGAGGAGGGCCTCTCCTCTTAATCGGCTCCGTCCTCCTTCACCGTCACGTTTTTCCGCCGTCGAAACACCGAAATCGTTTTAGCACCAGTCAAAACAACTTAACCGCCTCGTAAACGTGTTTGTTTTACGCGTTAGGACACTCTTGCTTCCTTTCACCTCGACAACCACCGGTTCCCTTACTCGTGCGTTACACCTCCAGAGGAATATCGGTAATACTTCCGTTAATTGTACCTTGCGATAGGTTTCATTGAATAATTCCAGTGTTAACTACGTTTCGATCGTGGCTGGTCTCGTTCAATTCCGAGTGTATAGCTTTGTTGCATCGTGTCTCGATGAATACCTACTGTTTCTGACGAGAATACGCGTCTGTTTGTTGCTCGCGTATGTCCTTACGACCGTTTAAGGTTATAAGGATATTAGAGGTGTGATAATGAAGCTTAATCGTGAAGGAAATAATTTGTGGTATACTATTTAATGAAGCAGTTCAATGATGGATTAGTGGTGTGGATGATGTGCGTTGAACTAGAGATTACGATGTTTCTCTTTGATGTCTGGTGGTGAACTGCCTCACGAATTTCCGAGTCGAGGGAAATTCGTGAGCCGGTCTTGTCACCTGATTGGTAACTATTTTTTGCCAATCAGGTGATAGATCCACCGGCGCCCACCTATTCCGGGCAGGAGAGGTGGTGTCAGTGGAGGTGGAAGACGCTATGTGGGAAATTTGGTAACGTGGTGGAATTTCCGCCAGGCTTGGATCCTGCGGCCTGACCTGGTCGACGGTCACTGGGCCCGGTCTCGATGACCCTTTGGAAATTCACGTTTATGGCACATGCAATTAGTCGTTGAGGACGAAGAAACTCGAAGAAATACAATTGCAGGATAAAAATAAATCGACTCTCAAAAACGACTCTACTGGCTTGCGTGACATAAACGTGCTTGCAATTTGCACTTCGGAGGTTGTCCCTTGTACAAATTGCTAGCCACCCGTGCTATTCAATACGGTCAAAATCATGACAAAGGCCAAGGTCCCGTGGGTATGCCACGGAACACCCAGTTTCTTCTGATTTTTTCCCGATGGATTATAGATAGGTGATCAAACGTGGAGTTCAAGGATTCGCGATATAAACTGAGGGATTTGTAATTGATGGAAACTGTTGAATGTCCGGTTAGCGTATCTGTAATTAATATCGTTGGAATCGAGCGTATGTTTGGAGATAAAGAGAAATCTTCGAGTGCTATCTCGTCGTGATTGAAATGTGAATTAATTTCTTTCGAGAGTGTGCAATTATATTTAAGTTATTCGAAGGTTAGTGTGAACGACACTTGCATTTTCTATGAGAATTTATTCACTTGTCGTGTGATTAGTATTCTTGTGTATAATTAGTGTAAAATTTTTATTCGACATTGTGGAACTATGGAGTAGAATATTTCTCATAAGAAAAAGATGATCCATTTTTCGTTTTGCATTTATTTTCTTGCAATCGAGGTAATATTCTCAAAGTACATATTTTGAAACTGGGAAAAATCCACAATTAAAGAAGAATTAAGGAAGAATTTTTATTCGATATTGAAGAATAAAGAAAAATTTTTATTTTTTTGCATTAATTTTCTTGCAATCGAAGATTTTCTCAAAGTACATATTTTGAAACTGGGAAAAATCCACAATTAAAGAAGAATTAAGGAAGAATTTTTATTCGATATTGAAGAAGAAAGAAAAATTTTGTATGGAGTAGAATATTTTTCGTGACAATACCAATTCAATTTCTTTTTTTTTTACATTTATATTCCTTCAACACCACTTTATCCCATTTTTTTTTTTTTTTAAATAAAACGAGTGCATTTTATGAAATTCTGTTCAATATATTCATAATCAGAATAAATAAAGTGAGTTAACATGCAGATGAATAAATTGAATGGACTTAATCCCTGCTGAATCGATTTCTCGCCGAATTATCTTGTACACGGAGGCAACCAGGCTGGAATATTTGCGGCAATAACGGTTACACGATCTAAACGATTGGAATCGCGGACCGTTCGAAAAATTTTCATTTGCGTGAACCCTCTCTCCAGTTTACATTTGAAATATACGGCAATGCCGCGGTTAATGAAGTTAATGCATGAAATTATAATACGCGGCGAAATTACAAAACGGAATGAGAACTGCCCGCCCAATATTCATATATGAACAAGTAATTAAAAGTGCCATACTAATTCGAACTATATATTAAAATCGGATCTGCGATCTTTATTGCTATATTTACAATTAAAATTTCACTCTTGCCTGTGGCCTGTATCTGTATTCATATCTTTTTTGTCCATTCTAGACTTTTCAAATAATAATACAAATTTTGAATTAAGGATAATATAAATATTCTTTGTTGTTCATTGCAGACTTTCCATACAATTTTCAAAATAATAATAAGAATGTGTGATTAAATGCTTTGAAACAAATTTTAATTTTTAAATTTAATTTACAATTAACTTTTATATTAAAAGGACGATATAAATATTTTATTCCTTGAATTCTGATTGCAGTTCACATTTTTATAGTTTTACAGAAAATAAAAAGAATTTGAATGAACAAGCGAGTTTGAATGAACAATATCGCTTTCGAAGAGACAAAATACGAATGCAAATTGTTCTAGGAAATCCCTTTCGAGGCGGTGGTATTAAACTTATCGAACTGTACTCACTCGTCGACTTACGAACGAGTTATGTCCAAGAAGTTCGTCGGGATAAGTTGAACCGTTCCTATTCGAGTCTGAAGCCTCCTCGGCGGGGAATCGCCACAGAATGGCAAGATATTCCTTGGAAATCGAGAAATTCGCGCGCCAAAGAGTCAACGGCGTCTGTTTTCCTAACAAGTGAATGCTGCACAAAATCTTGTGCTTGAAAAATTCTAAGAGCATACTATTGCAATTGCAATTTTCTAACCATTAGAAAGTAAATTTGTAAAAATAAAGCAATCTGAATTTTTGAAATGATTATTCTGAAACTTCAATTTTTTAATTCGTGAACCAGTTTGCTCTTCATGTTAATAATCGAGATTTTCTTTTGTCATACATATGTGGACCGCGCTCTCACGGCGCACAGTGTTTCAAAACAGCTGCCTGACTGCAAAATCTACAATTTTCATCATTTCCTATTACTTAATTTCCGGTTTCTTTGAGTTCCTAAATTTTTAACGATCCCCAATTGAAATCTTATTTACTTACAAGAATTTTTTAAATAGAGCAATATTTACTGTGAAATCTGTAATCCCTACTGTGACTATTATAAAAGT
>NW_017100168.1:165347-198532 GCF_001263275.1 Habropoda laboriosa
AGTAGTCCAAGTGAAAAATCTGAAAATATTAAATTTTTTCACTTATTTTGCACTGCATTTTGAAACAATGTTTGCAACCTGAAAAACTTCAAATCTTAATTTCACGTTTGCAAACACAATTTCTCCCCAAAAACCTAAATTTATATTCTCCACAAATGTTTCGTGACGAGCACTCTTTTCTACAAATTACATTTCGGCATTTACATTTTCAAATTTGTAAAGTGGATAATTATCAATTCACCGGTTTGTCCCAATTTATCTTCTACCGAAGAAAGAGAAATCTAAACGAGCGTCAAAGTCACGGAGAATTTTTCAAAGCAGCCGTCTGTTAAACACGCGAAAATCCCATTGCACCTACGAAAATGTTTATGGTTCCCGTGTTCTCTAGGCGAACGTTTGGCGCGTGGGCGAGATATTTGCATTTTATTCGCCTTTCGACCTCGAAAAAAACTGAACGGCACACGAAGCTGCCCCGGCAGCTTGTAAACACGTCGGTCGGTAACGCGTTGGTTTCCGCAAAAACTTTTGAATTATTCCAAATTCACGGAGCACTCGTGGTCGTGCACCGAAAAATAAGAGGAAAAAAAAAAAAGAAACGTTCATCAGACCGTTGGAAGTTACGAATTCCAGACGCATACGCTACGCTGCATCCCCCGATTTCCGATCGTTTTCTGTGGAAACCCGTCGATGAGAGTTGAGGCCGTCATGAGAGAAACCAGAAGCCGAATGGCTTTTTCCGGAATCGCGTGGAAACAAAGGGAGATTCGAGTGATTGCAAAAAAACAGTGGAATTTTATTTAAAATGTATCTCACGTCGGAAAATTTCATTGCAGTTGAACACTTCTCTTCTTTTTTTTTTTTCTTTTGCAAATAAGAGAGAAACCTCTTTGTTTCGCGATAAGCGTGTAACTAAATTTACGTTCAGATGAAATTTATTAGTAGACAGATAAAATGTAGAAGAATTACACAGGAAGAGAGAGGGAACAAAAGAATGGTAATGACTTTTCATAATTAAAATGCTCGTGATAAATTTTATAAATTAGCATATTAATTTCTCAATTATTAACCCGACATTTCACTTTACTTACGGCACATCTTATCGTTAGATTCTGTTGCAAGAAAGTGTAGCTTTAACTGGTGGATATCATGCAACCCTTGGTCAAAATGATGTTTAATAGAAGGTGTGTGTATATATATGGAAGTACGGATTATCAAATGATCTTTTCCTGTTCGAAATGTGTGCAAACCCTTACCAACAAACGCTTCCACGAATTAATTATCATACTGGTCTATTCTGAAAGTAGAAATTACCGTGTTTCACGCCACGTTATAAAATGTTCGTATCAACTCTAGCATTACTTACAAAGTAATAGCATACCGGTCGAAATTTATTACGCAATCTAACAGATCCGCCGTGATATCTGCGGCAACGCCGTTCACGTGCTTCGAACAATTAATACTAATATGCAACGTTAATTAATAGGTTGAACACGAAATTTTTTCGAACACTTTTAACAAATGAGTTCACCGTTGAATGAAAAATCTGAAATCGAACGAACTGTGTTACTCAATAGTCAATAATTTTCATCCGTAGACGTTAATTCAGTAAAATTCACTTCACACTTTTTTATAATTTTCGTCTAGAAATGAATTCAATACAAATGTGTAAAATGTACGCACATTTTTTTAATTTTCATATCGAGAAATTAATTCAATAAAATTGTGAAACATACGCACACTTTCTTTATAATTTTCATCTCTGGAAATTAATTCGACAAAAGTGTAAAATGAACGCATATTTTTTTAATTTTCATATCGAGAAATTAATTTAATAAAATTGTGAAACATACGCACACTTTCCTTATAATTTTCATCTCGAAAAATTAATTCAACGAAAGCGTGTAAAATGTACGCACATTTTTATAATTTTCATATCGAGAAATTAATTTAATAAAATTGTGAAACATACGCACATTTTCTTTATAATTTTCATCTCGAAAAATTAATTCAACAAAAGTGTAAAATGTACGCATATGTTTTTAATTTTCATATCTAGAAATGAATTGAACGAAAGTGTGTAAAATGTACGCACACTTCTATTCAACGAAAGCGTGTAAAATGTACGCACATTTTTATAATTTTCATATCGAGAAATTAATTCAATAAAATTGTGAAACATACGCACATTTTCTTTATAATTTTCATCTCGAAAAATTAATTCAACAAAAGTGTAAAATGTACGCATATGTTTTTAATTTTCATATCGAGAAATTAATTCAATAAAATTGTGAAACATACGCACATTTTCTTTATAATTTTCATCTCGAAAAATTAATTCAACAAAAGTGTAAAATGTACGCATATGTTTTTAATTTTCATATCTAGAAATGAATTGAACGAAAGTGTGTAAAATGTACGCACACTTCTATAATCTTCATATCTAGAAATTAATTCGATAAAACAAAGTACACAAACATTTCTAATCCCGAAAGAATATCTTCCCCCTTAAACGTTCCATTAATCTCAGAAGCTAGCTGATAAAAATGATCTCCCGCCTATTTCGCCCGTCATATTTTCCCACCCAGAAACCATCAATTCGAACGAAAAATAAGAAACCGTAGCAAGCGAAGGATAGAAGAAACGAAAAACCACAAGACACGAAGCAGCGTTTTATTCTCCGCTTCCAATTTATCCAGCCAGCATTTTCCACGCGGACCGTACACTTAAATAGTCAAAAGAAGACGAAGCCACCGAGGTATTCTGACAGGCCATCGTCCAAGAGGGCAACACCGCCCGTGGAAACCAGTTTAACGTCGTGAAAGTACCAGTCGGAGGGCGTTGTGAATGAAAAGCAGTCGGACACCGGGCCCCCCAGGAAATATATTTTCGCATTTCGTCGACGTCGACATCGCGCGTCTGCCGGCGTTTTTAGCGCCGCCTCCTCCTCCTCATCCACCCCCGAGCTACAGAGCACCGGTATGAATATTTTCCCGAGGACGAGAGGAGCTGGCCCCCGAGCGAATCGCCCCGAGAATGAATTTCGCGTATTTGCAGTCGTTTCACACCGAGTCAATTTCTCGACAGCGACAGAGCTTACCTCCTTTGCATCGTCCGCGACACCTCTCCTCTTGTCTACCCTTTCGGGGAAAGAAGCGTGACAAAAGGACGAAAGATAGTGCAGTCGGAATTTAACGTAGTCGTGCGACTGTATATTTTTATTGTGATATGGAATTTGACACGGAGGTCGAGATTTGTGTGAAATTTTGAAACCGTAAATTGCGATTTTGGGGTTTTAAGCAATTCTCAGTGTTATTCTGTTATTTACCGAAATACAGATTTCTGTAGTAACGAGTAGACTAATTTAAAAATAGAAGCTAGATGGGTAATTGGTTATACGTGTTTTATACCATAAACGCATCAAAATCCACAGTCCAATAGTTCTTTCTATTAAGAAACGTTCAATTGTTTTAGGAGTCCAGAAGAACTGACGAACCACTTTTTTTCTAAATACATACACTACCGGCCAAATGTTTGGAATCACTGTGCATTGCAAGTTGCACAAAAATTCCCGAAAAAAGTTAGCATTTGTAATAATTTTTCAACGAACTTTTTATCATTCAAATCAATCGAAACGAGGTGAAGTGCTACTGATCTCCACAACATCGATTTCAAATCAATAAAGAATTATTATTCAATATAATGCAGATTCAATATTAATATAAACTGGCAGGTGCAGTTAAGATGTCAAGAAAGTTAGAAAATAATTTCGAAAGTCAATTTAACTCTTAGCTGCCTGAATAAGAAAAGAGCTGATGCTGCATCACGCTTTTGACACTTCAAAATTGCTCAGGTGTCGAAGGGTTAAAGAAAATTACTATGAAAATATTTCTTCACATAACTTCCCACCACAAAAAATTACAAACCGATCCCCTGAAAATTTATACTCTGTCGCTTGTGTCACTCTTCCAGGAACCTAATTAATACCTATACCAACACTTAACTTCCCCCCACAAATAAAAATAAAAGAATTATCAACTACGTGTTACTTAGAACAAATCAACCTTTTTCACCAGTCACAATATCAAAAAAAAACAAAGGGTTAAAACCATCACAGGTAGCCTCTAACAGAATTACAAGATACGAAGTAACCCAACAAGGTTCTTTCCCTCAGAAATTACACTTTCCAGAATAACCTAGTATCAACAGAAACGAGCAAAACACGGGTACGTTTCTTCAGACGCGTTCGCCGCTAATGAAGTTAGCCAGCCACGTTAACACAGCTCCTGGAAATAAGAAGGTAGCTAACTACAAAAGCAGGTCCGATAAGATTGCCACGAAATTTCACCGATACAAGCACGGCACGACGACGAAATGCATGCCTTCCTGCTGCGTGCAACCAACGTCCAGTCACGCCTCTCCTCGGTCTACAGCCGTGTTCTTTTCTCGATAAGTCGGAAAACCAGAAGCGTGGATGATTTACAATCTGGCACGTTTCAATTGTTACCACGATACGTGGCAGCGATTCCCTTATTCCCGCCCCAGCGGGAGGAAACTGACCGATAAAAATCGACCTGATTTACGGGCAACGATGCATTCTAATCGCCGTAAGCGGCCGCGATCGTACGCTTAATTTCACCGTGGAAAATAAGGCAAAGTAAAAAAAAAAAAAGGAGGAATATTTGAACTGTGTAGAGCATTCGAGAGTGAAAAAGGGAACGAGGAGATCGTGATTGCTGCGGAAACGACGTGGATTGCGCTGCAAAAGGGGCGTACACCGTGCCAAATTGCAGCGAGAATAGCTTTATTCGAGTATGACAGCGTTTTTGTGGGTATTGCTGAGCGGAAGTTTAGAGAAATTCATTTCTCGAGTGATTTCGATTTATTGGGTTTTAAATGATCCTCGGGGTGAGTAAGAAAAGTTGTGACTTGGGAAGACTAGATATTGTAGGGGTTGTTTAAATTCTGTGTGAATGGGTTAGAGATGCAGGAGTGATTTTGGCAATTATGTTTATTATAAAAATTAATAATTATATTCGCATAGGACTTGGAACAGTCAAAGCTACGCTTATGTTCGACTTTTACTATGGACTGTTCTCTCGTTGCCTCTTCCGTATCTTGTATTCTTGCACCCTTACGCTCTTTGTCGCTCTATTTTTCTATTTTTCTCAGTCATTTCAGGTATTTCTAAATAGCACTTTGTCCAAAACATTCTTCTTTCCCACCTTTATTGATTTCGCCCAAGAATCCCTCAACGATGGCGAACCTAATCCAAAGCCTGACTCACCCTTGTTCTCTACAACATTCTGAAGTATTGATCACAAAAATAAATTAGCTAAAATAGTTGTATTCTTAATATTAGTCATTAACTCCTCCAATTTCAGACTATAAGTTAAAGCACTGTATCTCCCAAGTAGCCTTACTAATAAGTCCACTGGGAGGTCTAGGAGGAAACCCATAACCTTTCTTTTTCTGTCTATTTTCTCTCTTTTTCCTTTTACCATAATCAATCATACTCTGACTCGTTATAAACATTCACGCGAAACTTACATTCCCACAGTATCGAAAATTGTTAGAAAACAATTTTAAAGTTCGTACTGTGATATATTGCAGGAGTCGAGGAAAAATTAAAGGGACCATGTATAAATCAAACACGAGACCCTACATCTTTAGCCAAGACACCCCCCCTTTATCTTCTCGCTATAATTTCTTTCTTTCGATAGATACAGAAATCCCACAATACCAACCCCTCCTCAATTCCACAACCTTCACTTCATTCCATTTAACGATAACTCCACAAACTAGGTTATAGATATCGCCGGAGAGCCGTCTTCGAATCACGTCACCATTCCCTGCAGCAGCCTTTTCCCATTTTCGCGGGGCAATTTAAGAGGTGGGTACCGCGAAAGTCGATTAGCCGTGGCAGACGTATATCGACTATCGATGGAAAATAATTACCGGACATATTCGTTTTATGCACCGTCGCTGTGCACGCTGGTAATTTTACTGTCAATATCGTAACGACGCTCACGTGAGGCCAGAAAGGGAGGAGAGACGATTCGAGAAAGCGTTGCTCTCGTTTCCTCGGAGCGCGACGACGACAAAACGACACGCGTAGAAATATCAACTCCCCGATTGTCGTTTACCGGTGATAGGGAATTAAATGGGATACACGAAAATCGAGAAACGCGAGAACGACGGTTTCGCCGATGGATCGAACGGAAAAGTTCGAACGTGACGGAAACGAGCGGAACGTTGTCGATTAGCTTCATGATATTGTCAACGAGTATACACGACCCTCGTTTGTTTCGCGTGTGTTGCAACCATAGAGGAAAGCCGATTTCATTTCCGAGCAGTTTGATTGCGGAACGTTATTGTTTGCCATGCGTGCATTTTCGTTAGAACGGATTGCCCCGGTGATTGGTGTGTTTGTTTGGAAAAATAAAGGGTACGATATATCTCCGTAATAAGGATTCTCAATTGGAAAAATTCTGCACCAAGCTAGAAACATTCTTTTCCACACGAAGAAGAATATCTTAGCGTCTGATCTAATTTACGAGGATTTTTTAATTAACCCTTTCTGTGTGCAATACTGCACACTGAGTGTGCATAACTTTCGTACACCAAACTACCTTCGTCTGCATTTTTTTGAATATATAAAAGTTACCTTGTGTTCCTTAATGCATCTTTTGAATATTTTTCAATCGATTGTTGGTCCACTAATAACAAAATAATTTCAGGTGATCACATTACGCGATTTACACTATACACAGGGTGGTTAGAAAAAGGGTTCAGATCTTTAACCCTTTGAACTCCAAATTTTCTTTTCAATAACTCCCTATTATTTGACCCTACCGACCGGGTCAAAATGACCCATTAGCATCTTCCGAATTTATTTTCCACAGGTATGCTTCTATTTGTATCGATATGAATCGAATTTTCCAATTATGGTTTACTAACGTAAAAATTCACTTTCGTAAAGTCGGTAATGTGTCATTCCGACTCAGCCGGCAGTTCTAGTGTTAAACCATTTTTTTTGACTAATTATATTGAAAATTGCATAAAGGGTCATATACGTGTAATTCCAAAGGGTTGAACCTTCTTCAAATTCTCACGAATAAATTGTTGGATTATAAGGAGAAATGAGTATGTGTCTGTGTAATAGTAACAGCAAAAATGATCAACATACTGAGACAGATTAATACAAATATATATGTATATATAGAAATAACATGTAACCATCTGTTTAGTATGGGTGACGCTGATACGTTTCTTTTTCTCAGCGTCTCGTCGATGTTTGTTTGATTGATTGTATAGCGACGTGCCTTCCTCGCGTCTCAAAATAAAGAAGATTCATAATTAAAATAATATCTTTTAATTTATTACCATAGTTCTAATATAAATATTAAACTAAGCACCCTATGCTGTTACGAAATCTATCTGTTTGGAATTAATTAGACTTTAATTATCGCAGAATGTACAAGAACGTCATAGCATATTCCTCAAAAATTCGCAAGAATGAAAAATCACGCACGATTAATAGTGTCGTAAACATCGTCTCCACGGTGAAATACAGATTTTTCACCTTAAAAAAAAAAAGAACCGAAGAAAACATCGTAATTAATCTTCGACATTACACGAACAAGCTCGCATTTAAATGCCCGAAAGATTTACACTGGTCGTACGGCGAGCACCAAGCGCCACTGTTAAAAACAGATTTATAGACAATTCGAGTTTGTCGATCTTCCTGTCGACGGAGCGAGCAAGGAGCAGACCGGTCCCGTCTAGTCGTAAATAATCCGGCTAGCGTGAGTTTATGCGTTCACGTGATCGACAGGCATAAAACGAACGGTAGCCGTGGAACGATTGATCGATGATAGCCTGGTGAATCAAGAGTGTGGAGAGGGCAAACAGAGAGAGAGAGAGAGAGAGAGAGAGAGAGAGACGAGGATTATTGGAGGTCACGATTTGCCGCCCGTTAAGCGTCGATCCTCGAAGAAATAATTCCTCGTGCTTTTCAACTCGATCGGAAGTTAACAGGCGGAAACTACGTGTTTCGTCCTCCCTTCTCCGTCGACCTTTCAGCTTCTAAGTATACCTATTCGACGCGTAGTTTCTCTTAACGATCGTAGTTACGTGACCGTAAAGAAATCACCGCGGAGAATCCGATAATAGCTCCATTTCAACGGAAGAGAATTCCGTCACTTCGATATTTTCTTAAACAAATTCTTAGGTGTCCTTTTAAACGAGAGTATTAGTTACAATTTCACGCTTCGTCGTGATTCTTAGCTGCCCTAGAAGGGTGATTTCTTGGACGAGACGCGAGATTGCGCGAAGTTACGAGGTTTGAAGAAGAATGATACGCGTGTATTATGACACGCGTGTCAAAGGTGACACCGCCAAGACATTTTGGATGACACGCATCGACTTAAGTCACCTCACAGCCGAAACCGAGCAGATCACAAATAATCATTACATAAACAACAACAGTGTCTATCTTCTATCAACGAGGTTCAGAATCGCAACATTGTGTAGGAACCTAGGGAAAAACATTGAGGGACCCAAAACGAGAATCGAACCCGAGACCAAGCCGAGGCTTTGCGCGCTAGGCCAACCACTCCCTCTCTATTGTCCCGTGCTGGTTTCCTATGTTTGGGTACGGAGGCCCCGATACTACATTCGGCCATCCTGAACTGACATCCGCCCTCGAATGTCCTCAGTGCAACACAACAACTTTCGGGTACACTCCCCCACACAGTGGCACACAGCCGAAACAACGCATTTTTGGGAGACGTGCAACCCTCGAGATGTTTTCATCTCACAACGCCTGGGGCTTCGTGCAGCCGTAGATGCCTCCATCTCGGACGAGGCCCCATTTGTAGGAATCGACGACGGAAAAATATTGAGGGACCCACCGGGAATCGAACCTGGGACCTTCGGCTTAGCAAGCCGAGGCTCTGCGCGCTACGCCAACCACTCCCTCTTTATTCTCCCTTCGAGGTTTCCTATTTGGGTATCGAGGCCCTGATACTACAATTATGGATATTTCTAGATGTGACACGGCACCCGAGTTAAGCTAGACTTTTTCCCAATTTTGACACACCAAGCTCGAAAGGTGACTGTTGGATTATTTCTAAGAACACCCTGTAGAAATAATCGAGCGAGGACAAAAATGTCTGGGCGTTCTTTTAGACAAAGACACTAGGACTTCCACGAGATGTGTCTGGTGTTCGTCTTCGAGTCTGCACACTGCACGCTGCAATACAATAGGGTAAACAGTTCGTAGGTATAAGCGGACCCGAGCTTTCTCTTTTCGGGTGTCCGGAGACAGTTCGATAGAGCATTTCAAAGAGTAAAGACGTTTCTTCTGAGTCGAAGAATAAAAAGAATATTAGCAGTTGCGAACACTATTTTATTCCAATCACCCATTTCCAAAAGTGTCGTTAAACTGGAAACGGAAGTGGTGTATTGTGATACGTTGCTGAAGACTGATAACGTAGGAAGACGAAGTTCGTTACAGCGGTAAAATGTCTTCTAGAGACAGTTTCTGGGTATTTCTGAATGGGGGTAGGAAGTTTCAGGTAGATAGACTGCTTAAGCAGATAACTGCAGGTTCCTCGGCGAAGTTAAATGCCGGAATTTTGAGGCTCGTGTAATTTTAAAGGTTGCTTCCGATCCACTTGCTCGAAGATTAATATCGAACGAACTATTCGAGCTTCTTGAAGATAAACTGGTAGATGTAATTCACGGAAATGAGAAAAAAGTTGAAAATATCGAATTAGCTCGAGCGAGAAACATTAGAATTACTACTTGAATTAGAAAAATGGGAAGAAATGATTAGACAACGGTATTAATTGTACGAAGGTAACCTGAATCCATAATTATGAGAACAATATATCAAACAGCGTGCAGGTAAAAAGTAAATGTAATAACAAACATCACCCGTAGAAAAACGCAAAAGGCCGAGAAGAAGAAGAAGAAGAAGAAGGAACCAATTCATCACTATATTAACTTAGCTCCGGCAAGAGAGAGAGAAAAAAAAAAAACTAATCACCCAACGCTATAATTTCTCAGAAGAGAACAGAAATCCCGCGCGTTTCCTTCTCCTCTGCCGTTTTTATTAAAAACCAACAACTCCTAATCACCGAGCGCGGAGTTCCGCAGCTCGTTTCACAAACGAAGAAAAAGAAACCCCCCCCCGACCATCGCGTTTTTCCCCTCCTTTGAGCGAAGAAACTTAACGAAGTTCCGGTATCTCAAATACATCTTCCGCTCCCGTTCCGATTGATTGACACTCGCCGAGCCACGGGGCAATCTATCAGCCCTGTAAAGTACTTTTTTACAAATTAATCGATGGAACTGCGCGGCTCCCTTCCGGATTTCCAGCAGGGCCGCGGTACCATCCGAGGAGAAACGAGACGAAGAAGAAGAAGGAGAACCTGGCATTCCCTTCGCCTCTATAAATCTCCCTGTAATGACTGGCGAACTAATTATTTCTAGTCTCGATCTCGACGCGATTACGTGCAACCGTTGTCTACCACCCTCCTCCTCCCCCTGCCGCGTCCCTCGCGAAAATCTTCTTTCCAGAGCATCTCCGTCCAGCATCGGAAAGCATGGCAATTCGCAATCGATCATCCGACACTCCTCGGTCTTTCCTGCGTGCTTCAAGCGTGCATTAAAGTGCAAGCTTTAATAGCCGGTTGCGTCAAGCCTGGTTAGGCCACGGCTCGTTCCTACGGCTTGAGACGTTTCTACCGCTGAGGAGATCCTTGACGCGATTATCGAACGCCTTGTGATTCGTCGAGACATCTGATTTGACGAGGGAGAGTGTTTTGAGAAATTTAACCCTTTCGTGAGCAGTGGGACACGTGTGTCCCACTTGAGTAGTTTTGAAAAAATGATATGTATTTAGTATCCATCGTAGACGCGGTGATTGAGAAATTTTTGAGGATTGATCAAATTTTGGATTTTTGAGGAATACTTGGGAGAAATATTTCAGTCACGAAAGGGTTAATATACGGTATGTGACAAAAATTCCTTAACTCTTATTGCAAAAATCTTTGATAATGTGGGTATCATGAATATTATGAAAATATCTTGTTTTCCTCTTTACTGTCTTCCATACCACCTTAGTAAATCAATCAGCACAGAATTCGAGAAATGTTACCATACAGAAAATATGAAATTTTTACGATTTGATTAGTATTAGGTTCAATTTAGATTAGGTACCTAAATTGCAAGTAAATATAATTTGACGGTTCCCGATTCTCGACCAAACAACGCAAGAAATTCCAAAAGAAAATAAGTGCTGGGAAAAGTTTCGCAGTTTCAGTGATATCCTTGTTATTTGTCCACTTGTTGAAGTTTACGATTTCCACCGTTAGACGTGGACGAGAGAGCAATTGTCGGAGGACCCGAACGTTATCATCATAAAGTTATACCTTCGTTTTAGATCGTAGGTCTTGAATCTTTTATGACAGAAGCAGCAAGAGTATAGCTTGGAGAAAAAAATTGACAGTAGCATAATACGAAAAGAAGGATTTTTCTTGAAAATTTAAAATCTGACAATTTATCATCTGTCATTCCCTGCATCTATTTTCCTCAACATGATCGCTGTAATACCCCGGGAAATTACATCGTTTGATCGTTTAATGCAACAATCAAGTGCAGCCTGGAGACGTGCTTTTTGCAAGAGGCTTAGCTTCCCACAAAAGCGTCTCTGTCCCGTTCCGCGGTTTAGTCGTCTCCCGAGAGACAATGCTTCTCATCCGTGAAACAGTGGACATCTGAAAGACGCAATTTTCAAACAATCTAACCACTCTCGCTGACATTTTGCCGGCAGACCGTGCAACCGACTCGTGACAACTGTTTGCACATCATTTGAAGTCGTTCTTTCGTCCCGAAGATCGCGAATATTTGTGAAAAATATTAGCGAGACTCAATCTCCGCGAGTAGAAGTACTTTTCATATTCCTCTTCGAAAAGTATATTCAAATTTTCAAATTGCCAAAAATTTCAAAATTATCACTAAAAGTTTTTTGAAATTTACATTTTCATAAGAAAAGATCCTTTGAAATTTGTATCGCTAAAAATCTTCTGAAATTTACATTTTTATAAGAAAAGTGATGCTCCAAATTTTTTGAAATTTACATTTTCATAAGAAAGTGGTACTTTCCACTTATATTCGATAAAAAGAAACATAAATGTTGAGAAACCTGCGTCAACTACACCGAACAAGTCATCAAACTATCAGTAAACAAACTAACTCAACTAACACAATATTATACAAAGTGTAACATAAAAATATCGCGAAACCTCTCTGAAACTCGGCTGAAGGTGATTATTTTACAGGAATACCTGCAAACACGACAGAAATCCCTTCCACAGTGTAAAAAGCGCAACGGACCAGGTCGAGTAGTTCTTAGCCCGATCATAGCGAGCCGCACAACGAATCCGCGATACTTTTTGTCACATCGAGACCGGCGAAGACGGTGGCGAAACGCGGTTTCCACGGACCAGGCACACCCGACGAACCCCGAACGACGACTGAAACATTGATGGACAGGACAGGAGCACCGTGGACGCGTTTCTCCGTCCCTTTCCTCCGTTTCTCTCGTTCTCCGTCTCTGCGAACTCGTCTCCATACATCTTGTCGTCTTTTACAGCCTCCTCTCCTCCGGTTCATTCGTCTCTTTCTCCGCCGTGGACCGAGTCTGCGGCGTCTCGTCGTTGAAGAGCGGAGACTCTTGATTGCCGCAAAGTATTCAGGTGACTGTCCCACTTACGGGTACGGCTTCTCTCGAGACAACCGAGACAGAACTGGACGCGATGCGACCACGAGGGCAGACACACCAGGAAGAAGAGACGCGGCCGCGATACCGTGCGGCGACGGTTTTACGTCTCTTGAGACAGGTTTAACCTCGTAGAGGTTTGCGACTGTTTTAGGGACTGGTAACTTTCGTAGTAAGCATAGTAGATTTTAGTAAGCAATGCACGTGACATATGGTAGATTTTTTTATTTTGGCTGCATCGTTTTTGAATTTCTTTCGTTAAATTAAGGTAGAAATAGTTGTAGAGTAAAATTCGGGATTAAATTAGGCTAGAAGTACGAACTACAGTGTGAGTGAATTTTCAGAGCGCCAGTCGGCGCCAACAGCGATGAAAGGGTTAAATGGGAACGTGGACTTAACTCGTCATTGGTTAGCCAATACTTAGAACACAATGATGTATTTATCGAGGGATTATTCAGTTTTAATTGTACTGTAACATAGGCACGTCGTATTCGCATTTGTATAATTCTTACTCATTTTCAATTAGAAACTAGAGACATTCAATTTCTGGTGAATAGGTGAAAGGAGAATAAAAGGAAGGGAAAATAGAGTGAATGTTTGTAGCGAGTCAGGTGTGATAGAGGAATGCTCGAATCAGAGTGATCGAAGTGTGAACGAAGTATTTAGGCTAAAATATTAGAGGTTTGAAGAGTGTTTGAAATTATGTTACGCACGAAGGATGCCTGACTATCTAAGGATTTGACCATATTCACTCGCTGATATGGCAGCAATCGAGTCCTCTAACCTGCAGCAATACAAAACGCAAAATAAATTCATACTTCGACCAACTACAATCTTACCAGATTACAATCTGTTAAGACACCAGGTTGCATGTTTGACTAGATTGAAGATTACTTATCCCCATACCTTGGGAAAAGAGAAACTCACTATCTTCTATTAACCCTACCGAGTTAATCTAAATTATTGAAAGATTTAACAAGCTTTCGTTCAATTTCATTAAAAACAAAAAAACAACCTTAAATTACTCTCTGACACAAAAACAGCACAAGTTATTTCATAAAGAAATCTACAGTCTAAATCTTTAATCTAGCGTTAACACAGGAGTGGAAAATTCGAGCGAGTAATCAGACTGTTTTAATCAGAGCCACTGGATTAATGAAACGATGTAGAAGTAGAATTGGTTGGTTCCTGCGAGCATGCTGCATCTGGTTAATTAATTCCACTGGAAGTTTTGATGCAGAGAGAGAGAGAGAGAACGAGGCGGATGCTGACGAGTCGGTGGATCGAATTGCGAGCGCTTTTATAAAACGAATGTCTTTGATGATGCAGCTGCAGATGACGAGCTGAAATTGTATCGCGATGACAGGCTGTTTGGGTGGTAAGTTGGGTGGATGACTGTTGCCGGTTGACTGTAACGTCGAGAAGAAGATAGCTGGTTCCACGTGAGTTGAAGTCCTCTGAAGAAAGTAGTTTCGATTGGCTTGTAACGGTGGCCAATTTCAGGGCAAATTGAAGTGATATTAAAAAAGGATTATTACGTCGAATCAGATCGAGTGATTATTTTCAACTTTGTTGCTGAACGTGAAACGTGAAACGAATCCCGTCGTCTCTTAACGATACGCGAGGCTTACTCTTTTTCCCCTTAATTAATTCCAAAAGAAAATTACTATAATATCGTTGTGATATAAGTAGGTATACTGTTACGTTCCACATGCTTCGGTTAATCTGATACGAGACTACTTATTCGAAGTGAATGAAAAAAGAAGGAGACCTCTCGAGTTAAAAAAAGTATGGAAGGCCATTTTCGTGGTCCTCCAGTTCTCGAAAGTGTTACCATTTATGGAAGTTGTCTAGAAAGCAGACCAGGTGGAAGTCAATTGGACAAATGTCACGGTAATATGGTCATTAACGTCGCTCACAGATCCTGTCAAGGTTATCCAAGGTCATCCAAGGTCATTTAAAGACCATTCAAGTTACTCGAGTCGCTGAAATGCTCTAGTTTGGGCGTGCAAAGTGTCACTAATTTTCATCTGCGACTTTGTCTAGATAGAGGGGTTATTTATAGGGGTGGAGAAATATGTTGAGAATGCATAATGACGTTTTGTGGGACACGGTTGCAGTAGCAGGAAAAGTACTTTTATATCGTTGAACGGTGATACTTAAGTAGCAAGATACTTTTATTTCACTGTTAAATACATTTGTTTTATTTCACATTGTTGCAGTCTCTATTCTCGAATGCAACATCGATGGAAGCAGCATTTCGAATGCAAAACATCATTGTACGCGTTACTTTTGAATGCAACATTATTAGAAGCGTTATTTTGAACGCAAACATTATTACAAGCACTACGCTTGAATATAACATTGTTACAAGCGCCATTCTTGCTTGTAACATCGTTAACTCGTATTACTTTCGAATGCACATTGTGGCAAACGTGTTATCGAGTTTGCAACATTGTTGCCGCGAATCGTTCTCGAAAATTGCACAATGTTGCAAAGCGCGTTGTCGGGTTTGCAACTTTGTTGCCGCGAGTCGCTCCCGAAACTTGCACATTGTTGCAAAACGCGCTGTCGGGTTTGCAACTTTGTTGTCACGAAAAATGCACATTGTTGCACGACGCGCCGTTTTGCAACAATGTGATTTTTTTCGGGAACGAGCGCCGACAACAAAGTTGCAAACGGGATTCTCCTTTTGCAACTTTGTTGTCGCGAATCGCCCCGAAAATTGCACATTGTTGCAAAACGCGCCATCGGGTTTGCAACTTTGTTGTCGCGAAAAACGCACATTGTTGCACGGGCGCCGGTTTGCAACATTGTGACTCGCGCGGACTGCCGAAAAAGAACATTGTTGCAAAACGTGTTATCGGGCTTGCAACTTTGTTGCCGCGAGTCGCTCCCGAAAATTGCACATTGTTGCAAAACGCGCTATCGGGTTTGCAACTTTGTTGTCGCGAAAAATGCGAAATAAAGTTCTTAGCGAAATAAAGTCTTCTCTCAAATAAAGTTACTAATCGAATTCTTATAACCCTCCACCGATTAACCAGCAAAAACGGCACACAGAAATAATAATATCGAAGTTTTAAAACAGTACCGTTCGTAATTCTACAATATCTTAAAGCAATTTACGAGCACATCAGTTTCCCCGTCCATTCGATTCACCCTCGTGAGCAGCCGGGAATCGATCGCGGGCACCCTAGACTATATGTACAGTATCTGATGCATGCAGGATAAAGAATATATTTTTTTTAAATTTAGAAAACCTAATAGGAAACCTCTTCTTTTATTTAGAAAACTAATGGAGATTTATATATACATGTGTAAATATGTAAGTGTGCAGGACCTAAAGTTATGATATGCAGGAGTTGAGTTTATGATCTTAACGAAGTAGTTATTAGGTTTACTATGATACATTTTTCCAGATCTACAGGTTACATTTCTTTAGAAAAGAAAAAAGACACCGACAGAACTGAATATTTCTATATTTATAGTTTGTCGAAATCTCTTCCGTCAGAAATGCAAATATCGAAAACGTCACTTATCGATCTGTTCCAATAAACCAAGCCCAGCTGGAAAGTTTCAGACGTAAATGACAAAGCAAGTCGCAGGAAGATGAGATCTAACGTGACGAGACCGCCTTGACGTGCAAATTTCATAGGGCAAAGGGTGTGAAACAACGTGGAGGAACGAATTTCGAATCAGCTCACTCTCTCTCTCTCTCTCTCTATCTATCTATCTATGTTTCGGTTCGGCATCGAAGTTTTGAGGCGTGGCACGAAATTGTCGATAAACTATTTCGATTTTCCCCGAGCTTTGAGGAGTCCTGCCACCTTGTGGGAGTTACGTATGCAACTATGCTGGAAGTTGTTCGCTGGATGGAGCCGGGATTGCGTTTAACCGCAAGGAACACCGAACCGAGAGATCCTGGTACGTGGAATCCGAGAAATAGGTCGAATATAAGCAAAACCCAGGTATACACGTTTATTTGCGTCTGTTTTAACGGCTCGACGGAAATATATCGCGAGAAATACCCGGCTGGATTCTCGAATACAAAAAGTGGGAATGTTATATTTTCCTTACAATAGGGAAACGAACCGGCGAGGCAGAGGGGAGGATTATTCGCGGCTTAATGAGATCGTTCGACAAGGGAACGTGGGAAGATATTGCAGCCAGCAAATATTAATTACAGCAGCAACATGCAGAGATAACGGCAATTGTAATGTAAATACAATACAACGTCGTTTTTACTTATTCTAAACGAGTTTCGAATTAAATTGGGCCACTAATGTCACGAGAGGCACGTACATTGTGTTCCGTCGTTATTTCGTTTCGCACGAGTGTTTTCTACTTTCTTAAATCCGAGGAGCCTGGGTGTGGTTGATGGATTTTCGAAGAGTGTCAGAAAACTGGTGATCGAGGAATGTAGATTTCATTTGTCAAATTAACCCTTTGACAATCGAGCGACGACTGAGAAGCGACGTTAAATAATTCTCACTTGGTAAATAATTAACCAAGACAGAGAACAGATCTGTGGGCCTCTATAAATTTCTTCACCACAGTGAAATAGAGAATACGTTGAATATTTACATAAAATAGCACAGTTTATTTCTACGTTAGTTTTCAAAAATTTCCAAGATCCGACGTGCAACCTTTTCCTATAACAAAATCACCTCCGAGTGCAAAGGGTTAAACTGATACTAGTATTGTAGAAATAGTTACAACGAAACAGGGGAAACGTTTATTTAAATATTTAAAATAATCACACGAGTTTGTCACTCTCACTGTCGTTCGTCGATCCTCTCATCTACTTATTCATTTGCATCTCTAACGCAACCACACATTACACGCCAACTCGCGCTCGTTCGGTCTTTACTCCAAACGCAATTTAACTGAAAATACTCTTCGAAAAATATATTCCAATTTTTGTATCATCGGGGATTTTTTCAAATTTACGAATCTCTCTAATTTATACTATATCTCCCCAATTTACATATACATACGCTACCGGCCAAAAGTTTCGAATCACCTCCCAATTTTCACCAGTACTGAATCTGCTACTAATTTTTTATAGACATGATGTTGATATCGTGGAGATAAATAGCAATTTATCTCGTATCGATTGATTTGAACGATACAAAATTCTGCTGCTGACTTTCTTCTGGAAATTTTTCTGTAACTTGCAATGCGCAGTGATTCCAAACTTTGGGCCGGTGGTGTACATCTTCCTAAAAAATTCTGCAAACACCGAACCGATAACAATCCTCCGCTACACGTCCTTTAATCCTTTCTACAGAATCACGCGCTTAACCCCGGATCGTTCTATTTCCAGCGGCTCGTCTCACCCCCAGATACCGGCAAATATTTCCGCGTTATCTGAAAAAGTACGCGAAATAAGGAAACGGGAGAACGTGGCGAGGGAATTTCCTCCTCTCAAAAAGGATCTCGAACGAGGTGAAGCTCGCGTTTAGGAGATAACGACGATTCGACCGAGCGTCGTAACGCTCGGTGACAATTGTGGGTGGTTGAATTGGTCGGGCCACATGGTCGAGAAGGAACGCGTGCGTCGAACGTGTTCACGTTCACGGCAACTTAGAACACCGATAAACCGTGTGTATTCCAGATAAGAGTAAATCTATCGAGTGGTGCTTCTTCTCTTTTTTTTTCTGCCCTGTCTCTTCGCCAACGATTCCAAGAGTCCAACGAGTTCCTAGGGATTCTTTTCGAGTCGCACACGGCTATGTTTTCCGCCAGGCGAACTCGCTACGAGGAAGGAGAACGTCGAGAGACTCGGATAATCCTTGGAAATGAAGATATATCGCGAGTTGGAATCTTATTCGGTGGAATTTACGTGGACGAAGGTATTCGCGAACATTCTCCTCGAGGGAAAATGTTTTCTCTTGTTTAGATGGAATTACGGGCTCTCCCTCCTTCTCTCCCCTTCAGCGAGTCTCTGAGTAAATTAATTTTCCTTAGGCGTTTGATAACCTGTAAGCTGGTACCGAGGCTTCACCTTTACCGCGAAATTCCAATCGTGTCCAATTCTCGTCGTGTATCGACCACACCCAGTTTTCCCGCTGTTCGAACACATCCGCAGTGGTGCGCGCGAGCTTCGACAATGGCAAAGAACTGGAGTTAATAAGGAAACTTTAGCAATGACTGGGGAACAATGTCTATTAACTGGTCAGCCAATTTGCATGCCTCGCTGTGCCACGGACGTCGTGCAACTGTCGTAATATTACAATTTGCAACGAAGTTTCTCGATTATTGCTCTGTAATATGTCGTTGAGCGAAGTTGCAGGTCTGATGAACGTTCAATTCTGAGGTCTTTTCAGAGTTTGCTGTGTTTTTCTGTATTTTTATTTCGTACAAGTAGACTGAGGATTTTTCTGCATATATGTTTGAGAATATAGTGACAAATGTGGAACTTGGTGGAAAAAGCACTGTAATTTGGATATTTTAAATTTCCTATAAATGCACAAAAATCCGCAGCCTAATTGTAAGTGTACTTTAAGAATTTTATTTTAGTATAGTGCCAGATAATCTGGCGTAGAACAATATAAATTATATTAGACTGTTGCAGATGAAATGATCGAGGCCACGTATGTAGCTTCAGTAAAAATGATATTAATTAATTAGAGTGCGACCGACAGGTTTGAATACGCTTTAATCATCGGAAAACAAGGTTCTGTATGCCTTTGTCGAAAGGAAACTCTTTGAAAACGTTCTTTATTTCAATTTCGTTATTAATTTTTGGCTATAAAAAGTGGCCAGTTAAATTTGATATTGATTTAAGGTTCACTGTCTGTCGTACACAATCTGCCATTTAATACTGGAACAATTCACGAATGATCGAGGTGGTTCCTCAATTATTTCACTATTAAATGGCAGATCTTTTGGTTAATTTCTACTTTGCTTTGCTTTTCGTTAGTTTCTAGATTTCGAAATTTCCTTCATTTCTAATTGAAAAAAATTCAAGAACGCAATTTTAAATACCTTACGCAGCTGTGAGATCGGCCATTTCATATGCAACAATAACAGCAATTTTTCCAGTAAAAATTAAGAAATCGATATAACCACTTTGCATCCAACATTCATAAATGTAACACATACGAAAATTCCCAACTACAACCCACGGCAACCGCAATAAACTCGACGCAAAGAATAACGGCAGCCGATAAATGAAATCATCGAGCATAAAATTGAAACGGTTTTCACTTGCCATAAAGAAACACGAAATACGTACGCGACATCTTTATATCTCAGCCTAACCGAGTAGAAATTAAATCGCCTAACATACGATGCAAATAGGCTCGTTCGTTAAGTAGAAACAATACTTTCTCGTGTTCACTTTCAACTCGACACGCAAAAACAAAGAATCGAACGCTCGTTACACGTTCACATTTCATAAAGAAAATCAGCGAAGCTGCAGAGAAATTTATCACTTATCCTTGCGAACTCTCTTGATTCCCCGGTATTGTTGAATCGTGCATTACGAAATTCCATAGCGAACAAACGGCCCCGGTTGAAGATATTTCAAGCGTGGTGGCGGCCGTTCGGTAAGTTCTCCCGTGCAGTTTCACGGCAGTAAAGCTGCCACGGGGGAAAAGGCGAACGTTTACGCGGGGAAACAATGTGGCGACCGGGCGCGAAATCCGGCTACGCGAGAGTGTCGTTAGGCAAGACCATAATCTCGTCGTTTTTATTCACAGTTGCACTACTCCAGTTATTACTTCGGTAAAATTTGGTTTAGGCGGGACTTAAGAACCAGAATGGCCTCTAAGCTAGATTAGTATCGTAAACATAAAGTTTGCCTCGGACCACGGGACACTAGAGCGCGTGGCTTCCGTGCAACACGTGTAGCCACGCCGTAATAAAGGATGTTTGCTGCACTGGGTCGATGTTAATTTCAGATATTTTCACGTGCTTGTTGTGAATGTTGATGTTCTTGAAGATTTCGTAGAAAATGAAATAGAGATGACTTTTAGAGGATGTCGCAATTTTTTCCGAGCAAGCTTTGTCGGTATGTTGTATGGATGTACACTACCGGCCAAAAGTTTCGAATCACCTCCCACTTTTCATCAATATTAAATCTGCTGCTAATCTTTTATAGATTTGAAGTTTATCTCAATTATTTATCAATTTATCTCATATCAATTGATATTCGAGTGATAAGAAAATTCTCAAAGTCGCTGACTTTTTTCTGCAAATTTTTGTGTAAATGGCTCGGTGATTCCAAACTTTTGGCCGGTAGTGTACGTGTATGTAAGTAGGAAAAAGAATTTTTCGCTAATTTGAGAGATCTTCGTGAAAATCATCTTCAGATGTCATTTTGAATTTTACCAATGTAAATGTAAGATTAAATTAATCTGTGGTGTCGTATCGGTCCACAGGACTCGGATCACGACGAATGGAATGTCTTATACTGAGAAACTAGCGAGAATCCGGAGTACAAGTTTTATTTAATTTATTGATAAGGTACAAGTCTCGGCTTGTGATTCTACTACAGACTCGGCTGATCGTTTTCTGAGTGTATCGTTTGAAAAATTGGAGGAGTACAGGAGTTAAAATCTGGGGGTAGAATATTGGAACGATAGAAATTCGGTGATTGGTTTTAGGATATTTGCAAGAGGATAGGGAAAGGGTAAAAGTGGGGATGGAAGGTCGAGGTGGTTAGAGTTTTGGAAAATCCCAGAAGGAGAGGAAATCGAACATCGGAGACGGAAAAGACTATGTTGCTAATTAGAGGATAGGTATTATGATTTTTTGGGAACCGTTGTTCCGTACGGAACATAATCTAACCTAATCAATCGCTCGTATCCCAAAGAACTTTGTGTTCAGAGTTTGTATCTCGAAAAAGAAGAGTTGTCAAATCTATGTTTATAACTTTCCTTCAAGAAGAGTAGAATAGGGTCACCCTGTATAGTAATAACACTTAAGTTGCAAAGATCCTACACAAATGTGACGTTTGTTGCACCGTAACGAACCTCCAATTCACCGACAAATTATCTCCATCTCACCACGCCTATTAGAACAGGTACCAAAATTTGGCCACCTAATTCTCAACATAAAATACAGCACCAAACTTCGACCACCAATTTCTGTATACAAAATAAGCTCCCAAGGTTTGGCCACCTGTTTCTCTGTATAAAATACGGTACCAAAGTTTGCCCACCTATTTCTGTCCACAGAACGCGTTACCGAAGTTTGCCCACCTATTTCTGTATCACCCTGTACATCACCCTCGCCTAAAACGCTCAACGACCCCGACGAAACTCGGCATAGAAAATGTTGCATAGGAAGTATTGAATAATTGGTGATGAAACAACAAGTGGTATTAATATGTCGTTTGTTCGATAATTGCGACAAATCCTCAGAGTCAAAAGACCTTCCATGCTTACTCGTGTAAGTCCAAACACCCCGACTAAAGGACAAAATAGTAAGTAAGCATCGACGAGACATCCGTACCATTCCTCAAAATCGACAAAACAGACACCCTGAAAAACAAACGACTGTAAACAACCCCACTACCTCACCGCCTCCCTACCACACATCCAAAACCAACCAAAACAAAGAATAAAAGTTAGAACTGCTCTCGTCGTAAACCCTCCAAGCGCGTATTCGTCAAGACTACCTCGTCAGGCTCTCCCACACCTTACGTTTCACCGTAAGAACCCCATATGCACATCGTATCGGTGAATTCCAGCAGAAAAGTATTCCACCCTATCAGGGAAGCACGAAGCGCCCCAAAACGTAGCGAACCATCCTCGTTGGCCGTTCGATCCGACGCGGCGCGTCTGGCCTTCCATTCTCCGCTGCGATAAGCATTCTGACCGAGTCGGTGTCATAGGTCAGTGGCTCTCCTCTCCCCCTGTGGGCGCGTTGGCGTGCAGCTTGTTCAGCGTCACCAGCGCTGGAGAACACGTGGTGGCACAGGCGAGTGCGTGTCAGCGTGTAAGTAAGCCGTTTACGGTACTGACCTAGCCTAGAGGCAGCTGAGCGTGCGCTGTGCGAGGCGAAGGCGTAGGTATCGCAATCAGCGACGCCGTGCAGACCCAGAAGACGCGGTTCACCGTGGGAACACGCCGCGGGAGGTCAACACCGAGGCGGATCGTCGTGGAAAGAGAGGAAACGGGAAAAGAGCATCGCTAGAAGGAGGAGGAGGACGAGTCGATTGGCCGAGCTGTCGGGATCCACCGTTAAACTTCGACCGACGCTCGCTGCCAACCGGAAGCGAATTGCTGCTCCATTTCCCCGGCTCTCTCTCTCTTTATCTCTGTGCTCTGCACGCGCACGCTGCCTATCGTCTTTCGTGTAACCCTTAACCTCTTCCTATACCAGGGAATCGGATCGAGGAAATTTTGATGGGAAAAACGGGTTTGTGAGAGGAGGAGGTTTTTATGTTTGTAATGCAGGAGGAGAATTGGATGTTTGCTTGGTGCGATTTTAGGTGGATGCTTCGATGAGTTTGCAGCTGTTTGCGGCTTCAGTGGAGTTTCATGTGGATCTTTGGTGTAATTGATTTGACGTGAAGCTTTTGAATGTGAATTTTTTGTTTTTTTTTACCATGAATTAGTGTTATTACTACGTTCTGTAATTAACGTGTTCACTGTTTATTAACCCTTTGCACTCTAATAGCGCTTTCATGGCGACACGCGTAATCACTTTGGAGAACTTCAGGTTTTTTTATATTATCAGAATATTGCAAATTAACATAAGAAATAGAAATTAAAAATCCCTTTTTGTTTTTTCAAAATAAAAGTGGGTTTTCAGAAGTTTCACTGTTAATCTTATCAGAAAATGCTTGAAGTGCAAAGGGTTAAATCACACGACTTAGAATAGTTTAGTAGCCTTTTTTGATACAGAGAGAAATCTAGGTTCGAATTATCATGAAAATAATTAAATTATCAATGTCATTTGAATGTAGAAAATGTATTCCAAAAATGTTAAAATAATTTGCCAATAATTAATTTTGTAATTACACTCTGGGAGTGCAGATCGTACAATTATGAATTATGTTTTTATCTGACAAAAGTGATCGTTCTTCGAGTAATAAAATTTGTAGTACACAATAATCGAACGAGGAACAACACAAACGACGTTTGATTTCGCGTCGAGTATTATAGTTAGCGGCTGTGTACATGCACGCTGCAGGATTCAGGTATTAAGATGTAATAGAATATTATTGTAAATGTTACATACTATTCGCGTGCACACGAACGTCAATGTAAGCTGTCAACTGTCAGACGTCTATCCGACAGCAGTCAAGTGAAATTGAACAGACGCTTCCGGGATCGTGTTCACTATATTTATTATGCTGTATGTTAGGAAGGCTTAGTCGCTCACGATACTACGTCAAAGTAAATACCTGTACTCGCAGCCAGTTTCGTCTCTTAAGCTCCGGAAGTTTTACGGTTATTGATTGTAACAAACACGTACGTTTGACGGTTGTTGAATACTGAACGACCGTAAAATTATTAGCTGCCATTAAAACGTCGTAAAGATTTTTTATCGCCATCCTGTTAAGTATCACATACTCGTAAATAGGAAAATTAACATCCAAGGCAAATACCTGGAAGACAACGCCGACAGCACGGAGGATCTTCCTAAATGAAGATTACTATTTTTCAAGAGAATTGCAAAAATTCAAGAACGCGTATTTCGTTAATGTCAATCGTTCGTACGATTAATCGACAGAAATTGGATAAAAAGAAGCTCGTGTCACGAGGCGTCATGGAGCACTTGTGCTACATCGAAGTACACGTCTAATCTACTCAGCCGACACTCGCGTGCCAGACTCGAGCGAATTCCAAGCGACGAACTCATCGAAGCAAAAAGGTAGACTGTTAAGAGCAATTCGTTTTACGATCATAATTAACGCGACAGTTACAAGTGAAGAGACGATACGAAGCATCGAAGATGCCACGAATCCTCACAGTTGTGTGCATTCTTCGCTCGAGACTACGTAGTGTGGATAAGGGAGATATACTAATCGTGCACGCCCATCTGGAAACTCGGAGCAGATATTGGGGTAACACTGAGTTTAAAACACTCAAGGGTCGTCGTTGCGCAGAAACAGAACTTTATTTAACCCTTTCGCTACGGCAGATTTTAACGCGCAACGTGGGCGACTGATGGTAAATTTTTAACCGCGGCTGCGAAATTTCTTATTTTGACCGTATCGTTTGAAAATTTGGTTTATTAAATCAAGGTGGAAGTGCGTAAAGGGTGAAATTAAGTATTGAATTAAGATGGAAGTGCACCAAAAGGCACCAATAGCGGCGAGTGAATTTTCAAAACGCCTATAGGCGCCAATAGTAATGAAAGGGTTGACAGAGGTTTAACGTTACGTGACGAACGCGTGGTAAAACAGAGAACGTTGCGAAAATGGAGAAAATAGGGCTATTTAAAGGTTTAGGGAAGATGAACTTTGGGTTACGACTACGTAGGAGTTGGAAGGTGAAGAGTTCAGTGTGAGTAATGGCGACAGTGGGTGACTCGTTGTAGATGCAGATAAAACTAAGACTGAGAAGGAAAATATTCGAGAGTGAAACAGGACGATCCGCGATCCATCGATCTAAAGGACCTTTGGCCAAAGTAGCTTGGCCCTTTCTGGTTCGAGCGCCGCCACCGCATTTCTCTTTCTCTCTCTCTCTTTCTCTCTGGATTCCCCCATCGGTTCGAGATGACTTTTTCGAGCGGCAGGTACCGCTGATCGTAGCGAACGAACCGTTATCCCGGAGCACTTTTCTCCGTATAAGTATACGCCATATAATATAGTTATCCAGATACCGACGCTCGTTACTCGATGCATACGGTCTCTTGGTCTCCTCGTAACGCCACCATTATGGGATATCGTCGGTGCAGAACACCGGAGTCGATGGGGATATACCAGGAAACGCCGCGATACATCCGACAATGGAGTTATTGGACCGAGACTGAACCGCCGTGGCCCGAGAACACTCCCGGACCGAGATTTCTGCCGATACACGCGGACATCTTTTTACGTTGATACCTTCGGCTGATAAGAGACGTCGTCGTCGGGAGGAGGCGTCGACGCGTTGGCAACGCGAGTTGGAATGGTGATTTTTGGTATGGGAGATTTTATAATATATATAATATTGATTGATCAGATTAGACTAGGTGTAGAAAGTTTCGATTTCGACGACTTTATTGTAGAGTTTGAAGGTGAAGATGGAGATGTAAGTAGTGGTGGTGTGATTCGATTGGTCATGTGTGAGGTGAAGTTGTGGTACACAAGGTGAGACAGTGTATTAACAGAGTTTGAGTAGTTTATGATCTATGAGGGAGTTATCTCATTACTGTACCTTTTCAAGAATTTTTTCAGGTTCTCATAAGAAGGAAATCATTGATTCTGCGTTGACGATTCTTTAGCTAACGACGACTCAGTTCTTGATATTTCTTCTTTACTCTGCTAAAATTGCAAAATATAGTATAAGAAATATTTGTGTAAATGTGGATTTTGTCCAAGAAGTCAAAAGTGTCTTTTTGTTCTCTCGCAAAATTAGATTAGCAAAGAAGGGACCTCTCAAAATTGCCTCTAATGCTTCAAAATCTTCCACTCACCACCAAACCCTAACACGAATTTAAACAAATACATTATCATAAAAAGACACTTCTATCAATTTAATAAGAACCCCAAAAGCAAAGAAGATCCCCCGAAAAAGGAAGCACGGAAATCGCAACGCTCCGTAAAGAAACAAATCTCCCCGCGTTTCATTTTTGCCCGTCGCAAACTAGACACGAGATTACGTGCTCAGAGAGAGGCAAACCGTAAAATCGAATACACCTGTCGATGATCGTCAAACGCGCTTCCTAACTTCACGAGGATCGCAACAGCCAGGGGTAAGCGCGGCCGGCCGCTTATCTGCTAGGCGGCTTATCGGGACTAGTATAAATCGTGACACGCGGCCGTAATACCGAGTCTCGTCTGCTACAGGAATAATCCCGGGGGAGCCTGTGCAGGTACAAACGATATAAATAGCGACACACGGAGAACCGGCTGAGTTTCGTGAAACGCTGCCTAGATTACGGTCCTGTAGTCCGATCTGGCCGTGGTCCTACCTTTGCTTTTGTTACTCTTAACCGTACTCGTGACACGCCTCAGAATTTCATTTTACGTAGACGTTGTTACTTGGCGAATTTGTGTTCCACTTAATGGGCTGATGCATTTCAGGATGGTTAATTAAGAGATTAGGAAAGGTGAACGGTTTGTTGCGTCGTGGACCTTGATCAAACCTTATGATCAGGAGTCTGGCGCGGGTTGATGATTGTTCTCGCTGGTTCGAGGTGTATTAAAACTTCGTTGTTAGGTTAGATGTTGTAGATGTTTGATGAATTCTTGTTTTGATTAGATGTTTAGCTGAATTTGGATTGTTCGCTTCGTGACTATGTATCTCTGCACTCGTCTTACAGTGATTACCGGTTTTCAGGTGTGTAGGTGTATATATAGGAATTAGGTCGATTCTGATTGGTGGTTGTGTTATGGAGGTGGAAAACGTGGTGTGTTCTGCTATTGGTCGACGAAAGCTGTGACCTTTTGGGGGACCGAATTTGTTGTAAACCACTTCGATCCCCGGTAACGAATGTTTTATGGTCCCGAGTGTTTTGGGACCTATTGTCTGAGTGTAGCGTTGGTGCGTCCACGGGGGATATATTGCGGTCTGCCGAACGTCGGCACATCGGTCTGGCGGCCAAATGTGACGAAGTTGTTTATTGCTACAATCCGCTGAACCGAGACTTCGTTGCGTCCTAATCAGGTCGCAACACGGTTGATGGGGAGTAAATGTGTGCAACTGGAAATAATAATTATTACTGTAAGAACCTAGGGAAAAATATTGAGGGACCCAACGGGAACCATTCCCTATCTATTCTCCCTTCGAGGTTTCCTATTTGGGTATGGAGGCCCCGATACTGCGTTATTATGGAGGTATTTCAGTGATATACTAGGAGATCCTTATTTTCTCATTAGCTATAACCCTTTCGCTACTATGGACGATTATAGTGGCTTGCTATTGTAGACACTGCACACAGTGTTACAGTTTAATATTAAAAAAATTATTTTATTTATGCTTACATACTTAAGTTAGATTGTTCAATATATAAACTGACAAAAGTACAGTAAACGTGTCCTGTACAGCCTTACTATATGATTGCTTTTCGGTAGGGATGACAGTAGTGAAAGGGTCAATAACAATCGAAGTATCTTAAACCAACAGACCAAACTGAATTTGCAATTTTGGATTAATAATTTTATATTTTTCATATTCTCGTTTTTCGAATAAATGAACATTCTTCTTTGAAATACACTATCATTCATAGACATTAAGGCACTCATGTTCCTATAGAAAATATTGTATAATTTAAATTACATTTCTTGCCCAGATTTAGTACTGTATTATCAGCAAAAATGTATGTATGTATTCTATTCTATTTATTTTCTTTGCTTCACATTCAGTAAGTATACTGACACTTACGAACAACCAATCTTAAAATTAACCCGAAATTCAATTCAGCTAATCACTTATCACACATTCGACAATGAACAATCCATTGATACATATCACTGCAACGAATCTCGTACACCATCGAAAACATTCACCCCATTCACCATTTCTGCCACTCGATTCACAACATCCCAGCTGTTTCTCGTTAACCCAAATCACTGATCAAAAACCCTGCCACCGTGTGTGCCAGGCGCGTTACTCCGATTTCCCTCGAAATCTTTTCACTAAAAAGCCAACCCCACCCTACAGAGCGCCTAATGCACAACGTAAACGTAACACAGGCGGTATCTCGGTGAAACAGCGCGGCGATGGCCGGCTGTTCTTTCCCCAGCTCTAACGAGCTACATCCATCAGCGAGAGAGCAAAACAGGCCACTGTGCATCGCAAAACACGTCCTGGTCCGATCAATTTCCATTAGCCTCGTTTATTTTTCGGAGCAGGCCAGATACACGCGTTACCTTGGTCTCGACACCGCCCGGTGAACCGATTCCTCCTGCCCGCTTCCGGTTCGAACAACGCGAGCATCGGCACAGAAAGAGAGGGAGAAAGAGAAGAAGAGCCAGGAGGACACACCGGACGAGTACGCCTCGGTGTACCGCAGCAGGTAGAGGCGGACAGGCGACCAGAGAGGGTTAAAGGGCGAGAGAACGTGTATATGTATAGGGTGGTTCATAACAAGTGCATCGAACTTCGAGGATGGAGTCAGTATTGATAGGTAAAGGAACAGGTTCGTGCAAACGTATTCTTTTTTTCTCTGTTTTAACCCTTTGACAGTCTAATAAAATTATGGATTATGGTAAAAATAATGTACATTTCACGTGTAATTTTTTAACAAATACGTCGTGTGCAATCATTATTAGAACAAGGTATACATATCCCTGCGTCATAGTTACGACTATAATATCTCGTCCTGTCGTGTCCTCAACACGAACCACGCGACCGATCACCCCCACCGTTGACTTGCATCGCTTCTATCTACCTGCCAATAAGGGTTCGCGAAAGAGGCCTTTTTCTAGGAAAGGCGTTGATTGGCCCTTTTTCCGCATTAGCAGCTACAAAAAGATGTATAAAGGTAGCTTTCGCAAGCCCGAAAGCAGAACATGTACGGAGAGAAGCAGAGCGTGTACGGTGTGTACATATTAAAAAGAACCGAACAACGTAGTTTAACCTAAAACTAAACAACCAATAGGGAAACATCCATCGTGATATCTTCCAACCGAGAAATAAGATCACGGTAACAAACACGTCCCTTTTCAACTTTCTCCCTAAAGAGTCTCTCTTGAGCTAAAAAGTTAGGTACTCGACGATTTGCCCGAGTCTCACTCGGGATAGACTGTCAAAGTATGTCACTTATTTAAAAGAAAAACTGTCCTATTTGATACAACACAGAAAACAAAAGTTGCCACGACAATAATCACTCCGTTCTACGAGAAAATTTCTCGATTTCCTGTAACGCGTAAGGTATTAACCGCGTTATAGGACAGTCCACCGTATTGAAATTTGACATGCCAGTTATGAGGCACCCTGTACGTATACACAGAGGCGAAGAGGGGGTTTGAGCTACGAGAGTAGCGTTCATGAAAGGCTAATGAAGACGTGTCGTTGGTCCATGTTCCCAGAATCCCTTGGCTGCCACGCTTGGGTCAGCCTAACGACCCACCGGCGCGGTGTACAGTCCTTTCGCAAGCTTAATTGCCGATTATCTCGAGGATCTGATATCGATCGCGGAGGTCCGCCTTGCCCGTTCGCTTCCGGCATGCGCGCCGTGTGCGTGCTACCTTCCGTGCCTTCTTCTTCATTCTCTCTTTCTCTTTTTCCTTCGACGTTCCTCGTTTGCCTCGCGGTTCGGACACACTCAGAGAGAGAGAGAGAGACAGAGAGAGGGAAGGAGGGGTATTTAAGCGTCGCTCGGACTTTTGCGCGTACGCCGCGATAAGATCGAGATCGTACGATAAAAGGGAGATAAAAGTCGCCGGGCATCGTAGGGATAAACAGCTCGGCTGATTTATGGCGAACGCACGCCGCGCGTGATCTACGGGCATCCACGGTACCAGGAGGAAGGACGAAGGGGATGCTGGGAAATCGAGAGTCGTTACGAGGAGGAACCATAGAAATTGTTACAGCGTTTGCATCCTCGAGATTTTTATGAATTTAATTGAAGGTTCGAGATGTGCTTCTTTTGCTGTTTCCCGAACAGCTGATTTCTTATTTTTAGGTGAGAAGTGATATTATGTGGGGGTGAAATTAGGGAGGAATTTGGTAATTATTTTTGCAGAAGGTGGTCTAATGAACTTTTTCAAATCAGGATGTCGTGCAAAGTAGTTTATTCGGACTCTTCGGCGTCCGTCTATTACCGAAGCTAAGAACCGACTCCCTTCGAATGGCAAAGATATCGCTGGGCCAAACCGATGGGTACTCGGGTCTGGTGTTTGTCACTCGCCAAGAGGCGCAGGCCAAGCCATAAGCCGTCCCAAAATGCCTACAGTTTATCTTTGAAATCGATCTTTGAAATCGTTTTAATAGAGTTGACGATACTCAAAAATCTGTTCGTGACTTTGTCGCATTAAAACTACAACGAATGGCAAAGATATCGCTGGGCCAAACCGATGGGTACTCGGGTCTGGTGTTTGTCACTCGCCAAGAGGCGCAGGCCAAGCCATAAGCCGTCCCAAAATGCCTACAGTTTATCTTTGAAATCGTGTTAATTTGTCGTTTTAATAGAGTTGACGATACTCAAAAATCTGTTCGTGACTTTGTCGCATTAAAACTACAAAATTTGTACCACAATGAAATATGTTGTCTTAAAGATGGAGAAAAATCGTTGAAAACAATGGAGAATTTTTTTATTTTTATTCTTTTTTAATACAGATCGAATTTTTCCAAGAAAGGCAGAGAACTCTTTTCTACACTTACTAGCATGAGCAAGTGAACAAACAGATCTAGAGAGTGAATGGAACTTGACACTAATCTTTCCAGGCTGCTTTGAACTGCTCGCCTCAATATTTTCACCCTCACATTCAATTCTCCAACTCTTCACCCCACAGTCTTCGCTCCCACCAATATATCACCTGTCCAAATACTCCCACAACACGAGCTACCATTAGATTACGAAAAAAACAAACATCGTATCTCAGCAACTTCGACTATTCAGAACAAGTAGCCTCTGTCGCTCCAGCCCCCCCCCACCCACAAAGTGATAGAAATCTCCTCAGTCAGCGATTCCCCCTATTAATAGCCGGAGAGACACGAAACGCGCATAGGAAATCGATCGAGCGTGAAATTGCAGCCGGCGAATAATTTAATGATGTCACATCCTATCCATCGCCCGGAGTGAAACGATAAAATCCATAAATTGTACGAATGAAAATGTTCTTTGTGATCGACACTCCTTGGAAACTTTGCATCGCCTGTTCGCGAGGGTACAGTTGGGACATGGTAATGGCGATAAATTATCTCCACGGATCCAGATAAATAGGTCGCGCAAGCCAGGGGCGGTCGAATGACGAAGCGCAGGAAATGGTATCCCGATTGAATTCCAAGCAGGATTGCAGCAACACCGTGTAACGATCTAATTTGTTACGCCAATAGGCCGCGATCCGCCGCGAAATCTCGTCACTCCTGCAGGTGCACACACACGTACACATATACACATAGAGACGCGGTACAGGTAGTAACGAGCTGCCCCTCGCGAGTAACCGTGAAAACGCCGACTCGTCGAGAGAACGCGAGTGTCTGTTGCGTGTCGCAATTCGAAACTGGAAGCTGCAC
Source organism: Habropoda laboriosa (assembly GCF_001263275.1). NCBI lineage: Eukaryota > Metazoa > Arthropoda > Insecta > Hymenoptera > Apidae > Habropoda > Habropoda laboriosa. The sequence goes on from NW_017100168.1 coordinate 197,424, forward strand.
CGTGGCGCTGATCTAACGGTGCCTCTCGTGGATCAACGGCTCGAATCGTAACTGTTACCAGGAAGGATGCGTCTGTGGTTTGCCTCTGGAGCAGAGTTGCTGAAGAATGAACGTGGGCTTTTTTCACCTTAGGTTGGTATGCTGGATTTTTGTCATATTTTTGGAGTTTCGAATTTTGTATTTAAAGCCCGGAAACAGTGTAATCTCGCTGGCGGCCTTCTTTCACCCCACGTGAATTTTGAATTAAAAGTCTCAGTCCATTGAAATCTCATTGGTGGCCTTCTTTCACCCTACGTGAATTTTAGAATTGCGAATTAAAAGCCTCGAATCACTGGAATCTCATTGGTGGCCTTCTTCCACTTTACGTGAATTTTTATTGCATTTTCGGAATTTAGAATTCTGAATTGAAAGCCTCGAAACACTGAAATCTCATTGGTGGCCTTCTTTCACCCTACGTGAATTTTAGAATTGCGAATTAAAAGCCTCGAATCACTGGAATCTCATTGGTGGCCTTCTTTCACCCTACGTGAATTTTAGAATTGCGAATTAAAAGCCTCGAATCACTGGAATCTCATTGGTGGCCTCCTTCCACCCTACGTGAATTTTAGAACTGTGAATTAAAAGCCTCGATTCTTTCACTCTACGTGAATTTTAATAATTCTAGAATTTTTCCAAGTAGAAAAAACGATATATGTAAGTAAAGTAGAATTTTCTACATCTACGAAAAAGCAGTATATTTTCATGGAAAACTGTGCGGCACACTTACCACAGAAACTAAAATTAAAAAAAAAAAAAAAACAAAATTGTGAACCTAGAAAGTCAATAAAAGTATTAATAATATTTTCCAAATTAGTTTCACGTGCCGTGACAGTGAAAACATTTTACACGATCAATTTTTACTAGTGAAAAGTTTTTCTCTTTTAATCGTTGTCCATTTTCGCGTTCTATATTGAGATTCATGTTTCATGATTCATGAAAGTTGCAAGTTTGCAAAATATGCAAAAGTTTCTTGCACTATTTTGTGTATCTCTAGGATAAACTAGATCTAAAAAAAAAAAATCTTTCGTTATTTCGGTACTCCAAAAATTTATCAATAATTTTACACAAAT
>NW_017100168.1:198671-204057 GCF_001263275.1 Habropoda laboriosa
AAACTCGAATAAAGCTGAAAGACGCTCGATTTAAATTCAATTCGGTGAAAATGTATTTCCTTCGCCACCAGTCCGAATCAATCCAAGCCCGAAAATATCGTCGAATCGTAGAGCTTTCGAAAATTCTCGTACTCACGGGGCCGCTGGATCGTTCCATGCCGATTTAAGGTCTTCTCACGTTTCAATCAGACAATTTGTAACCGCCTCTAAGCGGCGGAAAGTCGAGCGACCACGAAAATTGAGCGAACCGGACCGCGCACCGCAAACGTGTACGTTCTGCATTTCCAACAGCGCTCGGTTTCCCGAAGCAGCCTCCTTATCCAGCCCGATTATCGACACCTTTGCTGACTCAAAGAGCTTTTAGCAGTCAGACCTCTCCCCTGACCACTGACGATCCTACGAAATTACCCGCATTTACCGACACCGTTAAAAGAATCACGCATCAAAAGCGGACAAATTGAACGGTTTCGCTTAATCGCGAGGGGAAATCGATTCGGCGACAGACTCTGTTGATGAATTGCACCGAAATGTAGAGATCGTTCTGTGTTTCAGAAGGTAGATTCGCAGATTTTAATGCGAACGACGGGAACTGAAGTCTAATTAACGTAATGACGGAATTTCAGGTATTCAGTGCAGGTAGAATTGTTGGGAAAAGTGGTTAGAAAGATAGAAATATTTTACACGACTGTATGATCTAGTTTAATCTAAGGTAATGTTGCTGAAAATATGGTAGATTCTGTTAAGAGTAATTTTTTCTAGGAAAACAGTTATCTTTTATGATAGTAGAAAACTGACACTGGAACGTTACATTTCGACGAAATATTCTAGAATAATGCATGACTAAAAATTACACTTTTTTAAAGAAATAAATAATAATTTTAATTTTCAATATAATTCTCAAACTATATTTTCTAAGAAGTGAAAAACTGAACATCGACCACTTGCATTACATTTCACTGCAAACTTAATTCCACTCCATACGATCATACGCTATTTTAAGAACCTAAGCTTTCGCTAAAAATTAAAAGATCTCTGCAATGATTTCGCCGAAGGGTGAAGCACCATCGAACTTTAGATCCACCCATAAAAGGATTCTCAGGAAATAGAAAATGGCGGAAGGGGGAAGAAGGCCAGGCGTTATATTTCAATTTAACGAGACAGAGGAAGATGAAATAAGGAGGTGGATGGAGGTTCCAGTGAAAGAAAACGTTAAAACGGAGGTCCTTCGGAACCCTCTATAAGTTACTGCAACTTACAGGTGACGCTTTGTGCGTCTCCCTCTCTTTCTAGATCTATTCCTTTGTCTATGAAGTTTATCGAATATAGAATCTCGAAGATATTTGGTTGCAGGAAATATTATTAACGTCGAAATATTTAATTATCCGTATTTTCCCCCACCATCGTAGTGCTAAAATTCGACGTCGACGTCCAAAATTAATAGCAGAATCGAACGCCGTAGAGAAAACTAGAATCGGTGCTGTGGGATAGGTGAAAATCGCGAAAAACTACTAAACGATATATCGAATCGTAAGAAATGTCTCCTGCATATTTAATTAACTGCTTACAAAAATTCAGAAAAACAATTGGATCAATTCGTTCTTTATTACAAGAGACGTACGATTGTTGGTAAAACAGTGACAAACAAGAAATTGAAACTAAAAACTGTACCGTAATGTAACATTACAAGAAACCGGTAAATATAACGTTTCGCATTTCACACCGATATTAAATCAATACGAAGATTATACCGATGATAAATCCCAGAATCTTCAACGAGAATGATCTGAATTTCAAGAGACTCTGTAAAAAGCTCATTCCTCACAGTCCACTGCAGATCAGTATGCGGAAGACAAGAGTGAAATGAAGTACTATTTCATCTTCAATAACAACCGTATCCTCCATTATTTCGCAAAATTCCCTACGAACATACCTCCAAAATATTCCCACCTATAAAACAACTCTTTTCAATTAAACCACGAAAGAAAAAACACAAATATAAAGCTTCGAACTCGTAAAAATAAATGCAAACAGCACAAAGCACAGGTGAAATCGTCTGCTGCAAAGTAAACTGCACGTTGAAACCACTCGAATCCAATAAAGCAATCGATCGAAACTGAATCGAACGTTCAACCGGAAAATTCGTAATTCACAATAAACTTTTCGCTACGAACAATAATTCCTCCTGCTCGTGTACCTCCAGTTAAAGCGCGAACAGTGAAAACGAGTAGAGGAAAAGAGATGAAAATAAGAAAAACAACGAAGTTACTCCGTTGCATGTATCCCAGGAGCCGATGCAGACTGCGTCCAATCTGAGCGCGAGTTATCGAAACGAGGAGGACCGGCCCGAAACGCGTCTCCGAGCAAAAATAAGAAGCTTCCGGTAGCGAGCTTTTTTCCACCGGTGATCGTTTCGCGTCTATTCCATCGAAGATCTGGCCTCTCGAAAAGGATTTCACAGAAATGAATTCTACCACTCGGAGAGAGGGAGAGACAGGAGAAAAATGTGGATGGAAAGAGGGAGAAATCAGCTCGCGGAACCTGACGGTAATACGGATCGTCGGAATGCGGAGATTTCCCGAGGGGAACTTCGACGATATGCAAGAATATCGGTCATCCAGCGAACGTCGCCGATGTTTTTAGCGAAGTTCGCGGCGAAACCGCGAGGAAATGATAGTGAACCAACCACTCACGGAGCCACTCGTGAACCGCTGGCTTCCGGGACGGCAATGACAATGCTAATGGATCGAATTTCCTGTCAGGGTAAGCTTGAAGAAGGACGGAGTGGTATAAATTTGTTTTATGCCTGACAGGACGACTATTCACTGCAGAGTAACGTAGGAAGATACTAGGCAACAGGGGGGAAATTTGACATTTTTTTGAAGTTGAAGTGAAAAATAAATAGTATGCAAATTGGTGTTCTGGTCTTTTAATGTACTAGAGGGAGAAATTGAGAATTATGAATGAAGATTTCTGGGTGAAAACAAAGCAAGGGCCAAACTGCACGTTGCTGGAAGAGTGGCAAAACTAAGAAAAGTAAATTTTATTAATTATTCGACCATTTAGCAACGAAAATTTGTTTCTTTTAGAATTTTGTTAATAGTCTTGGAATTTTGAGAGACTCTAATAAAATACTGTTTATGTGCATTGTTTACTATTAAAGAAAGTGTTAAAACAGCTCTACGTTGAATTGCGACATTGTTCTGTTAAACAGTATATTTTAACTTTGATTTCAGTGAAGCTTTTTCAGATCAAAATAGCTCACATTTAGAGTTACTTTTTGCAGGTATCGAAATTAACGATTTTTGAAAGGTGTCACTCTTCTAACGAACTCAGAGTAACCTAGTGACAAGATAAATAAACGGATCTGTCTAGTTTTCATACCATTCGATAGAGGAAAATATAGAAATTCATAAACAAGAAAAAACCCATTCTCACGTCTCCACTTCTAAACGAGTTAATATCAGCGAGTTCACCTCCATAAGTTCAACCGCGCACAATTTCCACAGTTCAATCCAATTTCACTCATTCCCCAAATAACTCCACCTTCTTACACGGTGCTTCAATCACACTCTCTGTTAAGGATACTTAAGTTAGACCAGGTTTACGATACGGACGCGACTCTCTGCTATTTTTCAGATTAAGGTTTGAATACGCGTTTAATGTTTTCGTTCGTTAATTATTCCTTATTGTCAGGAGGGCTCCAAACCTCTCGTAAAAGCGGAGAATTTCGAGTTTTCTTCGTGCCCTCAATAGCAACTGACGTTATCATAAACCCGCGCGAGCGAGCGGTACCGTTACCCTGGGTTTGTCCCATAAGCCCAGGTGACGCGTACCTCACGCAAAACACCCCCTCCTTGAGGGTGAGTGGTTGGCGTTGGGCGGTGACCCAGGCCCAAACGTGAGTGGGAGTCTGACCCCCGTCAAGGGACCCAAACGCGACATTTTGGAAGGGCAGATGCGAGGGCTGAACGGGGCAACGCGCCAACGAGACAGGCAGAACAAATTAAAAGTGAGAAGCAAAAAGTTCAGGCTATCACACAGTCGCTACATTTTCGATCGATTCTCGACGACGTGTCAGAATTGAACACTCTCAATCACATTTACCTACGTCCATTTAAAAGTCAAATTTCTCCCAGAAGAAGGTTCATCCGAATTTCTCCGCGACACGTTTTCATTTCATCTCGACGTATCATTCTCCACTTAACCGAAGCTCACTTAAAACCCGCATTAATCTCTTCAACAACACATAAATTAGAGAAATGAGGATGAAAAGAAAGGTAGAGGGATGAAACAACGTGGACAGAGTTTACCGTGAAAAGTAATTAATCTGATTCAACGAAGGTTCCCGAGGAAAGAGCGCAGCTGAAGTAGCTCTTGATTACGCGGAAAAACGCGCGGAACACGGATTCGAGCGTGCGGTTTTTGCGGCGCCTCGGTGTCTGGCGTGTGTACACAAATGTCGGACCGATGCAAATCCAGCACGGTGGGTATTATTCCGTGAAAGGAACTGCCGGACTTGGGAAAGAGATTTCACCGGGGCGACGTGCGCGCGAATTAGAGCCACCGGACAACGGCTGGAAAATGGAGAAAAGCCTGGCAAAAAAAGGTAACAAAAAGAAGTCCTGCGGGGCGGGAGAAAAAAAAAGGAAGAAACGAACGGAACGGACCGAGGTATCCGTGGATGAATAAACTTCCCACCGATTCTCTCCTCGAAATTCGCACTGAATTTTGCGGTGTGGCCATGGTCGCGCTCATTGTGGCCGCTATATGCAGAGTGTCCGGTAAATCGTGCAACCAACGAGGATCTGAATCTTTATACGGAAATAAGTGGAAATCGGGGATAGAGTCCTTTCGTTGGGTAAGTTTGAGCGTGAAATTGTAACGATACTGGTTCGAATTAACCCTCTGTAACTTAATTTTTCTTCGTTCAGGAGAAGGAAGTACAGTAAATTCTCCACAAGTGTCAGTCCGCAAGGAACCTAAACCTGACACTTGTAGAGTCAGGGACTACGTTTTCGAGCCTCGCGCCCGCCTTTGTAGTTTGCCGAACGTAGACAAGGACAGCGAATAAAAGATAAGGATGAAACGTGAGTCGAGGCAACCAAGCGATTTAAATACCAACTTTTTTAATTTTACGTTTTTTTATCCCGAAATTTTTCTTAACATATTGATGAGATTTTTCTGATGAAAATGACATAAAACACGACATAATTTGAACAACATGTCACGCCAGACAGTGAACGTGTTAATAAGTAAATGTTGTTCAAATTATATCGTGTTTGATATCATTTTCATCAGAAAAATCTCAGCAACATGTTAAAAAAAATTTCAGATGAAAAAAAGTAAAATTAAAGAAATTATATTTTTCTATTATGATTTGTGGAGC
>NW_017100168.1:205567-214142 GCF_001263275.1 Habropoda laboriosa
AACAATTTTTTTTAAACCAAATTAATGGTTCATTGGAAATATTGATCTAAACTATAGAATTCGACACGAACTTATGGGATGACCTAATATTTTTTTCTTAATTTTGATTGAAGTGTAGTATAAGGAATACGATTTTTCATTAAACTATAAAATACGGAATTATTGATACAGTAACCTGTAATATTATAATCTCTAGATTGGATACTTATAATGCGAGTATACAACACGATTGCTTTTTAAGTCGAGGGACTTACTTGTCACAACAGCATCGATACGCAAACTCCTTCGATTCACCACTACTTCCAAGCTCAGATTACTTACCTGAAACAGAAAAGTATAACAACCAAAATTAAAACACTACCAACGATAAACAATAGAAACCAACACCGAACAGTACAACACACGCTCCTAAAAACAAATCCTTATCGCACGTCGTTTGTTACCTTTAAACCGGACACGAGGCATTACAGCATTCATCTAAAAAGCCCAATCTCCGAAAACCAATTGACATGCAACGAGCCTTCCGCGTTTCAAATTCACAACGAGCACGTAACAGAGACACGCTGCAAATGAGATGCAAAACAGACGAAGGAAGCAGGTACATAACTACTAGAAAAGAGTCACAGAGAGGAAAGGACGAAGAAAGAAAGCGAAGATCCAAAAGGGAGAAATAACAGAGGCAGAGGGAAGAGGTCAAAGAAAGAGAATCACAGTGAAAGCAGGAAATAAAGAAGTAGCGGAACGAGGAAGAGGGATTATTGTACTTTACACAGAAACAAAAGAAACGCGTGTACGTGTATGCAGAGTGTTTCGGAAAAGGACTCCCAGAAGTGCGAAGGGTTGATGTTCTAGGGATAAAAAAGAAAGCTGCTTTTTCCAATGCGGAAGGCTCGACTAGGATCAGCCGCATCCAGCAGTGGCACATTTAATTAAAACTCGTGACCGTCGCTTATTGTGCCTGACGAAATTGGAGCGCGCGTCAAACGAACGCAGACACCGCGGGAACTTCTGTTGAGATAAATTTCACGCGGTGGGCTTGTTGTGTTCCTGGAATTATTGCCTGCCTCCGCTGATGTTAATGAACGCGAAGAATTCGAGCTGCCTGGAGAACAGATTAATTGGTGTAATGATACGCGTAATGCGGAACAATTTTAACCCCTTCACTTATCATTTTTTTGCTCGCTGTGCATCTAAAAGCGTCAGATATTCGCGGTTTTAGTACTGTATTAGGTAGAAAAGGTTAATGTATTGTAGATTGAATAAAAACAGACGAGATGAAAATTGCCATCGAAGATGAGGGTAATAAGCCTATTTAGTCAAAAGTATTTATCATTCGTCAAATTTTTTACAAAATTCGTCAATTTACACTATTCCTCTATTTCTGATAGTTTCCGAAATTTTAGACTAAACGTATTCGCTATCTCTAATTTTCAGAGCGAATTTCATCCCTTAACTGTGGATTCTTGCCAATATAAACAAATACGTGTGGACTACTACTAGTTTAAGGACTACTATCGGTGGTAAAAATAGGATACTTTTATATCTAAGGATAAAAATCGGCGATTATCAACTTGGAGATGTTTCCTTGCCAGTTTACCTTACGAAAATGCAATTGGAAGTTTCAGTTACTTTGTGGAAGTCTCTGAGAAAAATTGTTATTTTGTCAAAATCGAAGTTTTTTCCCTATCGCAGCCAGTGTCGAATTTTCCATCGTTTACACGGTATGATTTACGCGGGGAATTTTAATTAATTTCGCGACGCTAGTTGCCCGCGAATATCCAACGATCTTGCCACGGTACGTGAACCCGAATTTCGGGCGATTCCGCGGTGCGACCGAACGCGGATTTCGGCTAATTTCGCGGTGCGACTCGCAATCGAGTTTCGGTCGATCACCGCGATGCGATCCGAAATCCAATTTGAACCGTTTCCGCGGGTGCGACTCGAAATCCAATTTCGACCAATCCCACGATGCAACTTGCGACTCCGATGCTGATCCGTTCCAACGATGAACGTTAAATACAGATTATTGCTGATTTCGCGGCACCGTTTGAACGCGGCTATGTTGATTGAGGGGGCAGTTCAAGTTTCGCGGAAAAACGAAAAGCAATTTTTCACCGATCGTGTAATAAACTTGCAAATGAAAAGAATTTACGCTTGTAATACAGAAAAATGATCAAATAGTTTGTTATTACCTTTGTCATCTTCAATTGGCAATTTTTTAACCCAATTTTTATATTTTAAATCTCTTACAAAGCAAATTAATCAATTAATCAGTTAATTAATTAATTTACTGTGTCTAGAGTTCTGGATTCATATTCCTGGAATAACTGACGATACGAGAAAATTTTTATACCTGATTTAGTTGGTTTCAAAGGGGAACAGGATGGACGAAAAATGTTTTTAATGGGAGAAATGGAAGAAACGAAAGGAGGTTTCACATGTGATTTAAAATTTTAATTAAAATCTATTATGCATGTTTAAATGTACGTCAATATCTGCTACAACATACACTAGAGAAAAAAGAAACATTTATGTAAAAAGACATAGGTGACTCTGAAACAAAAAGGTATTTTTGAAAAAAAAAAGAATGGCGTTTAAAAACTGAAGAAATTGAAAAATGGTATTTATGAAAAACATTTTCTCCCAACTTATTCATCCTTCGAAACCATTAAAATTACGTGTAAAAGTGTTCTCGTACCACCATAGCTAAAGAAGACAATTACATCGCCTATTTTCTGCGGCCCACCCTGTATAGCACTGCAACATTTAAACAATAACTCCCGTGTGAAGCACGAAAGAAAATTCCAATTTACTTCAGCAGTAACTTCAATACTTCAAATTACCTAAAGATCACAGGAGCGCAACAACGTTCTCCAAGCAAACTTTCGCCAAATTCTATCTAATTTCGTAACGCGATTCTCTCGCTTCTACCAAAGCGAACTTTCGTGAATCGTCTCCACCCCTTTTCTTTTTTTTTTCTCCTCTCCTTTCACGCCGGCCGATGTCAAAAAGGGGGAAAGGCGAAGGAGCTGGCGAAACTACTTTGCAAGTAGTTTCCCGCGTGACTATCTCGAACTAGTTGGGAACCGGTTGCACGCTGGAAGTTCTGTACGAGCTGCTCTATTGTCGCGCTCTCCTCTGAACGCTTGACCTGCTCGTCCGCGTCGTCGGCTCGCGTCACGGGGAAATTATGTTAAACCGAGAAGGAAAACGTAGCCGAACGCCTTCGAAGCCGGATTGAATCTTCACGCCTCGCGTCGCCCGCCATTTCCATTCACAGACTTCAGCCTCGCATCTGGCACGCCCTTTCGACCCCCGCTTCTGCCTCGCCTCGTTTCGCAAACTTCGTTTTCTTTCCCTCCAACCCCCTTTCCGCCAAACGTCTTATTTTCCTGTCCCCGTTCCTTTAGCCACTGCTGAAATTAGGAACCCTCTTTTTGCTACCCTTAGACGCATCTTCCTTGAAACTCTTCTGACGTAGTTGTCAATTTTTTGCTTTATTTGCAAGTTTTTGCAGTATTTTTAATCTTCGGGGTATTGGCGTAATCTTGGCGTTTTAACGTCGATATGCATTGAAAATTGTTAAGCAGAAACTCGTTTGATACGATTATTAATTTTTTGCATTATTTTCAATCTCTGAGGTATTGAAGTAACCTAAGGCCTTTAAATGTCGGTATTCTGGCGCAATTATTAATTTTTTTGTATTATTTGCAATTTTAGAAGCTTTGGCGTCACCTTAGCCCTTCAACGTCGATATTTCCTGAAAATTGTTAAGTAGAAACTCTTCTGGTACACTTATTAATTTTTTGCATAATTTGCAATTTTTTTGCATTATTTTCAATCTTTGAGGTACTGAAGTAACCTAAGGCCATTAAATGTCGGTATTTCCTAGAAATTGTTAAGTGGAAACTCTTCTGGCGCAATTATTAATTTTTTTGCATTATTTTTAATCCTCGAGGTATTCACGTAATCAATATTAATAATTTAGTAAATAAAAAATAACAGGAGAAGAACGACGCTCACATACATTGTCAATTATTGCAACGCAAAATTTTCAGTTTTCCTTCGACATTTGCTATTCGTATCTCACCTAACTTGCTAAATCACGCAAAAAATCACAGATTATTTAACGTAAATATACACATAGCAATTATCCAAAAAAGAATGACACACATACGCGCGATCAATTATCGCACAGCAAAATTGTCAGTTTTCTTTCAACATCTGCTACTCCGATCTCATCTCGTTTGGCAAGCCAAGCAAAAAGGCATAATCGTCTTTAATCGACTTCCCCGGTGAACGATTACAGCCATCAACTCGACAAAAGGCGTCTACGGAGGAAAAAGTTAAATATCAATCTCTTATCGCTTGAAATTCCTCCAGAACGAAAAACTTGCAGATGATAATACCCATTAGCAAAAGAAACGAACATTTGCAAACTCGTTAATAGGTTAGTCCTACCATTAAACCCTAGCCCAGCAACAACGTTCATTTTTATCAAAGTTCTTTGTCTCCACCGCCTCTTTTGTTCCCTCCGTTCGAATGGAAAAGTGGTTGCAAGAAAATTAAGAGAATTAACATTGTTCAGGCACGAGATTGAGAAGGTAAATTTCCTAGAAAAAGTTCGAAACCTAGAAAATTTAATTTTCCCTCGTTAATTTCTTTGCTCTTTTCCTTCTAGAACCCTATTGACGAGAATATCCCTCCCTTCGTTTGATATCATCGTCCTCTTATCGACGTGAAAAACTTCTTAAATTACAGGTATTCTTAACAGAGAGGAGGGGAAAGTTTCGCGTAACAGAAATTTTCAGAGGCGGAAAACCGTCAACGAAGGTGAAATAAAAGTGGAAGCGTTGGTGAAAAGAGAAAAACGCGGAGATAGGCTTGTCGAGAAGCGTCGAGGATGGGAATGGACCGCTCGTTTACGACTGCGAACTTTTAGAAATTTTCCGGAACAGCTCGGTGCTCTTGTACCAATTAAGGGGCTGAAAATTAAACTAATTAAAAATGCCTGACCAACTCCAAGTGGGTTCGAGCTTCGGGCGTAATCTTTCCGCTGGTAACAACGAGAGGATGAAAATCACGCTGGGCTCAAACTACTGCTACCCGCAGAAAAGGTTCTCCGATATTTAGAAAAAGAACAAGGGTAGGGAAAAAGAAGGAAAGAAAGAACTAAGAGGAAATAACGTGGCGGAGTGTTTTCGAGGTGGGTTGAAAACACGTGAGACTGCTAATGAGCTAATTATGAGGGTGAAACTAGTGGCGAAGTTTTTCAACGCTAATAACGGGGGATTAATCATTTAAATTGAATATAATTTATAGTTGGGCGAAAGTTTCTTTCGCGGTTCCTGCGTCCCGAACTTCGCAACGACACTCGAGTGTCTTGACTGCGTTTAGAAATTTCTGGGAAACTTGTGTCCTCTAATTTCCAGGGAATTTTGTTTGCCCCTTTGGAAAGTTGACGGGCAATTCTTCGTCGAATCACTTCGTTCGAGACAAAGTTTTAACCATTGATAAGAGAATTGTATAAATTTTTAGATTTGAGATTTATTAGTAATGTAAAAGTACAGATTTATTGCGACGAACAAATATTCTTTCGCAGGGCAAATAATAATTAACTGAGCACGCTAAGGCTAACCTTTAACTATTGTACATTATACATAAAACAATCCTACAAACTCTAAATATTTAACAAATTTAAAGAAGTATTTGAAACAGAAGAAAATCTCGAGGAAGCAATCGAATAAACTTTCACTATGAAATACACGCAACCTTAACCCTTTCGCTACGGCAGATTTAAATGCGTAACACGAGTGACCGACGGTAAATTTTTAACCTCTGCAAAATTTGTTCCTTTGGCCATGTCGTCTCAAAATTCGGTTCATTAAACAAAGGTGGAGGTGTGTAAAGCATAAAATGAAATATTAAATTATGGTGAAAGCGCACCAAAAATCTCGAACAGTACAGCGCAAGCAAATTTCCAAAACGCCTACAGTAACGCAAGGGTTAAATTCCATCAAAGAAACATTCATCCGCAACGGTTCACCAAGTCAAAAGCAAAGTTTCAAATTCACACTCACCCTACACACACAACCGCGTAAACATTTCTCTAAAAAAAAGTGTCACCGATACAACACAAGTGATCGATAATCTCTAACAGCGTTTCTTTCACCACTGCCAATGTCACCACACCAAAGAGAAAATCTAATCCGAAGAGACAACCCAGTACCATGTCGAATTATTCAGCTCTCGATATTTAACCAGTACACGATTGCCGGCCGTGGCAAACATCGTCGACAACGTTGTCCTTTTAACATCGGAGGAACGTGGAAAAAGTAGAGGAACGAGTGTGTCGCCAGAGACTCGAATGAAATATCTTTAACCCGTTAGCGGGACAGGCTTTAGGCCAGGCATCCGTTGCCCCGGCAAAAGGATCCCTTGGATTAAAGGGCGGAACTCGCGGTGACCTAGTCTCTTCTTGCCTCCGGGACATCGTCCTTTTTCCCTTCTCTCTCTCTCTCTCGCTCAGGAAGATTGCTCTGGAGGATTACAGCGTTAGCGACGATAACGCGCTACGCCGCGACCAATTCCAACGTTCATCAGGAGTGCAAATCTGGGAAAGAGGCGGCTTGCAACGGCGGAAGGCTTAGAGGGCGAGCACCGAAATCTCGTTTGACATTCATTAGCTCTTTTATCGTATGGAATGCTCGCTAGAGCGGTTTCACGGCGTGCAGAAATTATTTAAGCCGACGTTTAGGTTTAAATGCTAGCAGCGCAATGGAGTGAAACGTGTCAGCTGTGAGCTGCTCCGGGTATAGCTGGAAATGGAACCGGAGGGAATTCTAGGCGCACTGCGCGAGCTACGTTTGGAAAGGTAGTACGGTACGTGGTTGTTTAATGTGGTCGATTATGACATATTTCAGGCACATTTGCGTGAAGTTTTATTAAGTGGCTATTCGCGATTTTTTGCGCTGGTGTGTGTGAGGAATTGAAGGGCACTGCCGTGGCTGTTGATGAGTGTTTTAATGTGAATGGAATTGTAGATCTGTCGGTTCATACGTAATTTAAGAGTGCATATTTTAGGTGTTCAGATTGCAAGTTGAGTTTTCGTTTCGAGTAGGCATTTGTCGCTGCTGAATTGCATTTGAAGTTGAAATAGAAACTTTATCGATCGACAAATTTTCAGGAGCGTTTTAAGATATAGAATAAACGAATTTTCATAATCACACTGTTACGGAACGGGCCGTGACTGTTGAGATCGCCTTCGTTTCGGGTTGGTTAAAGGCGAAAAATTCCAGAAATGTGTTTGATGTCGTTTTATTTAACGTTTAGTTCGAACGGGTGTCGTTCTAGGTGTATTGTTTTAGACTAGTTTTATACTAGTTTTCGCACCTTGCTTCCGACCAATCAACGGTCAGGAGAAGGACCTGGAGTCGAGTATCGCTTCATGGGTTTTTCCCGACTTCGCCCCCTTCCTACCTGTGGCGGTTGCTTCGCGTTTTTGGTTTGTAATTATAAAGGTGTTTGGTAATGTTAATAATAATATCTAATAATAATGTTAATAAGTATCTAATAACAACGTGTGGGGGAAAGGCAGTGGGTTCGTAACACACACTTTACAAATTTTATAAAAATTGAATTTTTAAACAACAGCTGAAACAAGATCGTCGAAAGTAAATTAACCTGAACTATTTTACAGAAATATCAAAATACTGGGCCTTTTTTAAAAAATCAACAATTAGTCAAGCTTTCGTTTTTTTTTTCGTAATCCATTGAACCCTTTGATGAAACATACCACAGAAAGATTTTCTTCTTTTCATCGTTTGAATTATTCATATTTTGAGTAAAGAAGGTACTGTTCAGTCATGAAAATCTGTCAAAGTAAACTACACAAATTTAACAATTATCTATTAATCATTTCCTCCATTGAGCATTTAATAAAATAATGAAAAATACGCCAGAAAAATTTTCTCTATTTAATCTGAAATAAAAAGAAGTATTGTTCAGTCACAAAAATCAGTCAAACTGGACTCCACAAATTTCCTAATTATTACCAATCGTCCTCCACCCCACAATCTCCAGAATTCAATTTCCAAGTGAAATATGTCGAGCAAAAATCTGTACGAATGAAACGTGTCGCAGAATCCGTGGATTTTTGCAGCAGTATCGCGGAACGTCGATCGGCGGTGGCAATCTCAAGCGAATGCATAGTACGAACGCATCGCCATGGATATGCACACGCGAGCCGGTGATCTTCGAATCTGTTCGACGACCGCGAAAGGCAGAGGGAGGCTTTCGTTTACGAGGCGTCAAGTCGATACGATCTTCAACGGCTCGTTTCCATCGGTACCCTCTTCGCTTCTTCTCCTTTCGCTTCACCCCTTTTGCCGCCGCCCTCTCAACCGTGAGAAAGGAAGACAGAAACGGGAGCAAACAGCACAACTGGGGTGGAGAATCACGACGGCGGATTGTTAGAAAACCGAAGAACCGACGAATTTGCTTTTCACAGATCTTCGGCCCGATTGAAAACGCGACGGGTTAAGGGGGATGTAAACAGAGCGGAGAAGAGGAAAGG
>NW_017100168.1:214989-225772 GCF_001263275.1 Habropoda laboriosa
TTTCAATTTTCTCGCACACAGTAATTAGAATATCATACGAATAAATTTATCGCGATTTAATTTACCAGATTCGTCGTCCAACAACGATTAACAATTTCCTCGCACTCTGTAATCAGAATATCGCGAGAATCCATTTACTTGAGATTAAATTTATCAGATTTGCTACAATTTCTTAGCACTCCTATTAATCTTCCCCTTAATATCACAGCTCCTCTTAATATTATCGTCTTCGTTAATTATTTTTCTTCGAGAGATACCTCTGTCCGAGAAATCCATTCGTATCTATAATTCTACAATTACATCTCACTTCTAAAGTCTTTAATTAAAGCCTCCGTCTCTGTTGAGAATAACAGTTCGAAAACAAAACATCTCGAGGTACGAAATTTTAATTAAACAAGAAAGAGAAGTACAAAATACGCGGAACAGCAGATTTAAGCTTATTTTCAAATACCACTGCACACGGTCAATTTAAACGGAGAGTAGGAAACGTATAATACGCGGTAAAAGAGTTTGCGAGGTGAACAGTGAGAAGAAAGAAACAGGCAATTTCAGGAGAGTCTGAAACAACGAACGAGAAGAGAACACACAAAGATCACAGAGAGACGCACAGAACTGATTCACAATTCTCCGCTGACAAGCGTTTCAATTTTTCTCTATTAGCGGACAAAGGAAGCAGAATCGGAAACGGGAAAGGGAACGAAATTGACAGCAATTAACAGGACTCCGGAGCTGTAAGCCCTGTACCGACGCGTGATTATCGAGGCTTTGACAACGAAATTCCACGTGTGCACAATGCTGTCCCGCAGTTTTTGAGTCGCTGCTTGAAATTTCGTTGTATCGAGAACGTTTCAAACGAAATACTCCTGCAGACCCTTTTCCCCCCGCGAATATCACGCTCAAAGGATCCTCCAAATATTTGGAAAATATTGAACGAAATAAATCTACTTCGAGCGATATTTTTTCAAATATGAAATACACTTTTTGCAATTTTTTACTATTGATTACCGCGTTCAAATATTGCTCGTAACGAATGTTGTGCGATGTTTAAACCTTTTTTTCCGTAGATATTGCGCTCGAAGGATTCTCCAAATATTGAACGAAACAGTTCTATTTTTCTCATCTCTGTTACACCGAATTTCTGCAGAGCGATTTTTCGAAATATGAAATACACTTTCTACAATTTTTTCTGATTAATTACCACTTCCAAAAATTGCTCAGAACAAACGCTATAAAAATCGCAAACTTAAACATTCAAACCTCTTCTCCCCTGAATATTGCGCTCAAAAGATTCTCCAAATACCGAACAAAATAAATATATTTTTCTCATCTCTGTTACACCGAATTTCTATAAAGCGATTTCTTTGAATTACATTTTTTCCTAATAAATGTTATCATGCATAACACAATATTACAAATTTGAACATTCAAACCTTTTTCCCCTGAATACCACGCTCAAAGAATTCTACAAATATATTCCAAATATTGAACGAAATAAATATATTTCTTCATCCTAATTACACCGAATTTCCATGAAGCGATTTTTTAAAAATATAAAATACATTTCTACAATTATTTCCAAGTAATTACCACTTCCAAAAATTGTCCCGAACAAACGTTACATAAATCCAAACACTTCAACGTACATTTAAAGTACGTTAGATATTTGCTCCAGGAAGTCCATTAACGCAGAAAGAATGCAATTTTCGCAAAACAGTGTAGACAATTGGTGCAATTAGCAAGGTTGCCCCGCGGATCCTGCAACGTACCGTGAAATTCGCGTGGCAAATGTCGAACTAGAAAACTAGCGAGCACCTCTCCACTTCCGATGTTCAAACGCGAATAATGCGATTTAACGCTCTAAACAAGCTGTTTGTCGAGCGGCCAATAAGTTGCAAGAAACGCTTGAATCTGTGAACTGAAAAATAACAGCGGCTAAAATTGTTAGGTGAGAAACAGAACGACCGACGTGCTAATTTACTTGTTTTCGAGCTGCACAAGCTAAATTTACTGTGTATTTACGAAAACTGTTGGAATTTCAATATGTACATATCGCCGATGATTAAATATATTCGATCGTTTCATCTCTCAAAATTACTTTTATTATTACACGAAACTTTGTGTTCCTTGTTTTCAAATACATCTGAATTTTTAACAAGCCTCGCCAGCTTCCCGAAACGAAGGAAGAATTCCTCTGCTAATTCCTCGAATCCACTTTCGAACATAAAGCTTGTAATATACGATCCCGTTTAGCCCGGCAAAAATCCGCGATTTTTGTAAAAATCGGAAAGCACCGCTCGTTTCTCGTTACCAATAATTCCCAATAGTAGTTTCGCAACGAAACAAAAAAAAAAAACCGATAACTCCGAAAGAAGAAAAATGAAAAAAAAAATATTTTTTTTCCAATAATCAACTTTTATAGATCGAAACACGGTTGATGGGGGACGGGGGAACGAAAAATTGTTCGTCGAACAGAGAAGTAACTTTTATCCGTGGAATAATAGTGATCCAGAAAATTTATAGAACGAACGAATAAAAGAGAGAAATACGCGGAGTTGAGGTATTTACCTATGGGTAGGAATATGTAACAATGAACCAGATCCGTTGGTATTAGCGGAAAATATTTTTCGGCAAAATGTGATATTTACGAAGGTAGAATAGCTCTTCCGCGTAAATCTGGGATGAACGAAGGGGTTGTGTGTAGTTAGTGTGTGTGTGTGTGTGTATAGAGAGAGACGTGTACTGCGTTGTGCATCCCCATAAATACGTGGCACAAACCACCGTATACGTGGCCATGCGTTTCCGTTTGCGGACGTACCATGTATGTACACGAAATACGCATCAGCGAAGTGGCCCCGCGTCTATACGTATAATCAGCAAAGGCCGAGCGCAACATCTGCATAAACGCGATGGCTTACACGGATGCATATCATGAACGCGGGCGTGCCTTAGTTCCGAGTTACCGAACCCTCTATTTACGTGAATACATTTCGGATGATACTCGGAGAATTAGTTAAACCGTAAAGGGAAAGAAACGTTGTGATAAAATGTAGGGAGAAATGGTTAGAGGGAGAGGAAAATTTAGGTGACTGTGTAATAGTTTTGGGGTGAAACGAATTTTTGGGGGATTATATTTGACGTGTTGTTTGGGATTTGAGGAGGATTGAGGGAGGTTTTAGAGACTTTGGAATTTTAAAGATTTTGAGAAGTATGAAGATCTGGGGAGGCAGGAAGTTTGCAATTTTAGGGTTCTAGAGATCTAGAGATCTCTGGGATCCCAAAAGTTTCAAAAAGGCTGAGATCACGGAGTTCCAAAGAATCCCCAGGAACTCAGAAATCTGAGGTTTCAGGATTCAAAGATCTGAAGACCTTCGCGATCCTAAGAAATCTGAAAACCCAAGGTTCCAAAGCCCTAAGGATCCTAAAGATTCGAAAAACTCTAAAATTTCAGGGTCCCAAAGATTTCGAGATCTCAAAGATTCCAAAACGTCTGAAGACCCAAGGTTTCAAATCCAAGGTTCCAAAGCCCCAAGGATCCTAAAGATTCGAAAAACTCTGAAATCTCAGGGTCCCAAAGATTTCGAGATCTCTAAGATCCCAAAAGTTTCAAAAAGGCTGAGATCACGGAGTTCCAAAGAATCCCCAGGAACTCAGAAATCTGAGGTTTCAGGATTCAAAGATCTGAAGACCTTCGCGATCCTAAGAAATCTGAAAACCCAAGGTTCCAAAGCCCTAAGGATCCTAAAGATTCGAAAAACTCTGAAATCTCAGGGTCCCAAAGATTTCGAGATCTCAAAGATTCCAAAACGTCTGAAGACCCAAGGTTTCAAAGCCTTAAGGATCCCAAAGTTTCCAAAAACTCTGAAATCTCAGAGTCCCACAGATCTCAAGATCCCAAAGATTCCAAAAATTCTAAAATCTCAAGATCTCCAATATCCCAAAAAGTCTGCAAATTCAAAGTTCTCAATTCCCAAAAACCTCAGAATTCCCAAGAACCAAAAAATATTATCCTCCTATCTATCGACCTGTAACTTTCCCAGGCTCCACTGAATTATCTCATCCTACGACATCGTAAATTGCCTCGTATCGTAATTTCATACCAGCAAGCCACAACGACCGATTCACTATAGACACGTGGCGTCCGTGATATCAGCGTCCTCAGGGAACGATGAAAATTTCAAAAGTAGCGGCACTTGAAAGAGAACAAACGAGGAACGAGATTTTTCCGATATCGAGAAAAACTTCGTGTCGTTGGCCAACGAATACAACGAGAGAATAACGAACACCTCGAATATTCTCCTGCGTTTTTACCTTCGGGCCGGTTAGATAAGTTTTTGTAAAATACCGCAGGGCTGCGTATCGAGGCTACTGTTCCCTTCTAAGAAATCCCGCAGAACTTCCAGGTTCTATACTCTCTCTCTCTCTCTCTGGGTTCGTCTTACGCGTTCTTTAGCCAGTTTTCTTATTTTAATTAACCCCTTGGGATGGTCGCTCTGCTGCTGGTATTTTGCTCCTTCATCGCGAGGCTCCTTCATAGCGTTGATAAGCGCCTGGCTTGCTGAATACAAAGATTCCCGCGTCTTTTGTTCCACCGTGGCAGCGTTCATTTGAACTTCTCGGCTAGCCGAAAGCCTCCGCTGAACGAAGAAACGGAAGAAGATTTCGTTGGTGACGAGGTGCACCGAGGATGAAGTATGTAATATGTAGGACCGTACTTTGGTGAAAAAGTGGGGCTTAGATTGTTAATTCAATTAGATAGCAATGTTCACATTTATTCAATTACGTAGCAGTTTTGCTGCGACCTAAGACGTAACTCGACAGACAAAGTACTCTTCGCTGACCCAATTAATCCTTTGGGGTCCAAAAAGGCAAACATTTATTATACAACAAATACATATAAATCCAAGGCTTCAAAAATTTAAAAATCTCATGGTCCCAAAGATCTCCAGATCTCCATTAGAATTCTAATACAAACGAGTAAAAAAAAAGTGGTTTCGTTTGAAACACAGGGGGCTAAAATGTTCATTGTTCAAAACTGAACAATTTCAAAAAATGTACCGAAGATCCAAGGTTCCAGAAAATCTAAAATCTCATGGTCCCAAAGATCTCGAGATCACCAACTAAATTCCAATACAAACAACTAAAAAGAAGTGGTTCCACCTGAACCACAGAGGGCTATTAGGTAAAGTTAACACGAAACAGTGGTTCCAAAACCGCTGAAACGCAAACGGTTAACCGGCCTACTTGGAAATGACAAATTAATACGAGACACGAAGACGGAGGTGGAAGTTGAACCGCGACTATGGACCATGTCATCGAGCGTAATCGTCGATCAACGATCGACGGTAACCATAGCAGGCGGTCTACAATTTATATCCGGTCCACGGGAACGCCACAGTAACGTCCGATCGCGTTCGACTCGATCGTAAATTTAATTGTGTAACGAGCGAACGTTCGCCACACTCTCTTTGTTCTCTCTCCCTCTCTCTCTCTCTCTAGCTTCTCTCTACTGGTCCCGTCTCGATCGAGCCAGGCCATCCCCTGTTCGCGTGGTAACAGCTCGTAATTACCGGCCAATGCGGCGAGCCATTGATCCCGGGGACCATTTGTTTCCACGAGTGCACGTAGATCCGGCACGCTGGAAACGGAACACGGAAACAATGCGCGCGAGTTCGAGTCTCGAACTTCCCCGCCCGTATCGTGTCTCCGCACGCCGATTAACGCGAGCCTGCGAATTCACCGCCACCTCTAATTGCCACAACTTTTTCGAACGTGGCCTAGGAGGAGCGAGTTTCATAAAATTTCAGTGACCTACTGGAAAAATAAGAAGGAAGATGGTCGCCGGTGTGATTAATCGTCGGATGAAGAACTGAGCTGGGTCATTCTTGACCCGTCGTAAGATTTCTTTGTCTATATCAATTTCGTTTCCTTTATCTATTTTTTTCTGGCACAACCAAGCGTCATAACGTTTTTCCATACTATTGTATGGCTCGCGAGGAGCGAATTTCATAAAATTCCAGTGATCATCTCGGAAAAGTCGCGAAGGAAGATAATCGCCAAGCTGAGCTGGGTCATTTTTGACCCGTCGTAGGATTTCTTTGGTTATACATCAGCGAATCAATTTCTTTTCCAATTCTTTTCCTTTGTCCATTTCTTTCTTCCGTAACCAACCACCGTAACGTTTTTCCATATTATTGTAGGATCGCGAGCGTTTTTACCTTCGTTCCTTCGTTTCTCGAGAAGCCCAAGGGAGTGTGTGTGCGTGGTTCGAGTATGAATGTTCGAGGGAGGATGGAAAAAGCGGAGAAAAGGCCAGTGTGGGATAAGATTTGGAAGAGAGGAAACCTTCAGTGGAAAGAAAGATTGCGTGGAATAGATACTAGAGAGTGGAAACAACGTGGTTTATAGTTAACGTAACATTTAGTTTTTATCTTATTTTCTTACTCTTGTTAAGAAACTATTGCAGGAACTGAGAAAAAATTTCGAGGGACCAGCGGGGATCGAACCCGCGACCTCAGGCTGGCAAAAGCTGAGACACTGCGCACTAAGCCAACAACTCCATCTTTAATTTTCCTCGTTGGTTTCCCTTTTTAGGTATGGAGGCCCCGATACTACATTGTTATTATTATTATTATTTTAAATGCACTTTACCGAACCTCAATTACAAATCCAAGTAATTCCCACGTTATTATAAATAATATAAAAATATTTTTTGCCTCACCTTCTACACACGCAAAAATGTAGTACGGGTCAAAAATGACCCAGCTTCATCAGCTGATGCTCAAAAGTGTCATTGATGATCAAATTTTATGCGAGGTTGGAAGTTTGATTGAGATATACCGCTCATAGGAATTTGTTCGCCCATTTATTCACAATATTCTTCAATGTCCAAGGAAGAAGCTGAAGATGTAACTTATCTTGTAATTCTTATCTAACCACTTGCGCTGGAATGACGCGCTACGTACGTCGATTGTTGACTGTGTCAAACGTGGACGTAGATAGCACGTGATCTGATCTTGTTGCTCGAAAGTGGCTTTACTGAAAGCTCTCAACGAGTAAGGACGTAATAAGTTCGCAGTTCAATTAGCAAGTGGTACTCCACTGTGTCATAGGCGGACAAGTGTGCTTGTCTAATAATCGTGGCGCTGATGCTGTCGCTGTTTCGTTCGAGAGAAGTACGTAGATGATTGAAGATGGTTGATTGAATTTTTCTCGTTGAGTATCGTAGATACTGTTTATCGATACTACAGTTTACTTCCAGTTTATTCAAGAGCACTTTTCACCCCTTTATCCGATAATTGATCTTCTGTTTAACCCTTTTGTACATTTTCTCACTTCAAATATTTTATCTTCCCGGTGAAAGATTTTAATATCCGGCCAGATCGTCGCTACTTGGCACATTTCCTGTCCGTGTTTGCTTCAAGTTTACAATTTTGTTATCTGAAGACTACTAAAATTGGTAAAATGGTTAATAAAACAATCTGACTTACAATTTCATAATTAACAACAGAATCGACTGATTATGTCCGCTTCAAGTGAGAGAAAATTTTATACGTCTATTAACTCTTTACGGTCGTCCTTTAGGTCGGCATTATTTTTTGGTAGCGCGCGCTCAGTCAATTATTGTCTAAAACACGTATAAATTTTATTCAAATGAGTTTGTTTAAGCTGTCTGCCCGGGATTCGGCCGCGAAGAGTTAAGTTGGTAATTAAACGATAAAGTAGGTTCATTTACACCGAAATTTATCAAGCGACAGATGGTTGCACGTGCCCGTGTGTGAGGTGAAGAAGAAATTGTTCGGTTATCGAGGATTCTCTCGACACGAGGCGGAAATCTGAATGCACGCGGAGCGTGAAATAAAAGGTTGACGAGGCGGGCGGAAAATAAAAGGGGCATCAAGAGGAATAAAAGAAGAAAGTGGGATGGCGCGGAACCAAGAAACGGGGTAAAGGGGGAATTATGAGGCTCCGGTACGCAGAATAACTCTGTTTATTCTTTAATGCCACTCGCAGATGCAAATGAGGATGAAATGCGATGTTATAATACCACTCGGAATATTTCAATGTTTCAACCTTTTACAATTACCGTTCTCTCTCCTACACGTGCACACGCGCAGCACTTTGAACGATTTCACCCGCTCGAGTATGTAATTGAATAGAGTTCGTTGTATTTCACGGATTGTTGAACCCCTTTGGATACATGTAAATTGTATAATTCGGAAAGTAACATTCAACAAAGGAACATTGCGCGATTAATTTGTTCTTACTCGAACGTTTTTCAACTGTAATTTCAAATATTAACGCTTCGCGAATTCTTTTGTTAATCCTACCATTGTTGTTTTTGCACTTCTGCATATTGTATTTCTTCGTTTCCCTACTATATATTACAAATAAATTACATATATAATTTTTTTTTTTTCTAACGTGGGCGGTCACCCATCTTAACTCTAGTCGCGAGGAGCGTTATCTTGACTTGGAAAGCTACCGACAAGTCACCCCACCCAGTCCCCACTTCTCCCAGGATAAGAAGAACTGCATTCTTATATTATTTAAAGTTAGAATAATTATAGTAAATTTACAACAGTCGTTTGACATAAAATAGTCACTTGTAAGTCACACGGCGTTACAAAGGGCTAAATTAAAATCTACAATTGAATCGAAATGTTACACGATCGAATAAAAAACCAGAGTAAATTGAATTATTTCGACGAACCACTTTTGCGTGTTATTCAACGAAGAACAGTATCGTACACAGGACAACCGTACAATTAAAAATTTACCTCTTCACTTTTCTCCTTTTCCCTTCCCTTGCCAAAATTGTTACACATACGGTCTTTAAGTCTATCCTCACCCAAAGTCGAAAGGGAAACTAATAAATTAAAAAGAAAAAAGAAATGAAATAAAGAAACCAACAGAAACATAGAAAACTGTGAAAAGTACAATAATTCCAGATAAATCGTCTTCCACCGTCCTCTCGGAATAGACGGAAATTTTTCGCATAACTCGTCGAATGACCTAATCGAAAAGTTCTGAAAGAAGTGAAAAAGAGATCCTCCGGCAGATTCTGGCGAAGTTAACCGCATAAATTCCCTCGGAAACAGCTTCTCATTTTTCACCGTCTCGCGCAACCCCCCATACGTCAGTCGTGGTCCAAGCAGGTGTTAATATTCATCGAACACGTACGCTGGGAGTCCACGATTTGTCCCGACAAGTGTCACGAACGGTGCTCGCGAATGCATAAGCCACGTTCATGCTAACGAGGAAGAATTCGAAAGCAGCGTACAGCCCGGGGAGTCGGTCGAATCGTAAGTCACGACTCACCAGGGCGACCGTCCGCTCTCAACATTTTAAGAGACTCTAAGCTGAGCCAGTTAGTTCCACCTGGCAGCGGAAAATCTGGTTGAAGTATCTTGAAATATCGCTTAAAACTCCTCCACGATAGTGTACCGCTGTTTCGAAACTTCTATGCAGATCTTTCGAGGCCTCTTTCGTACGATTTACTTTTGATTCACCTACTTTTGGGTTACAGGTCCTAATTTCGGTATTACGTTGTTGCACGTGAAATTGTGAAATCGTGCAACGAATCTTGGATTCTCAGTAATGCTGTCGAAACTAATTTTTATTAATTAGAATAGACTGATAGATTCAACGCAGTTCTGCCAAAGAATTACAAGAGAATTTAGCTTTACTACAAAAATTTGAATTTGATTAAATTTGAATTTGGAATTTTATTGTATTCTTGTTATTTTGGCTTTCTTAGACGTAATCTCAGAAATTTCGACAAATACTGTGTAAATACGAAATTATGATAGAAAAAGTGTATTTAATTTTTAGGAAAATGAGAATCCAAGGAAAGATTGAAACAGTTCACTTTTAGAATCCATAAATTTGGAAATATTTCTAACCAACGAAAATGTGCAACCAAGTGTTTCCCTTAGACGTAAATCTCGTTGGAACAGAGTGTATTAATTTGCACTCGAGCAGTTTTTTGCGAGAATGAAAGAACGACCCGACAAGATGATTGAATATTTCATCATTCTCAGCTGAGAAGATCAATACCGTTCATGCGTAAGTGCTTGTACATCGTTTTTTCTGCCATCATCGACAGTACCAGGTTTTTACACTAATCAATATTTCCACTTCGATCGATAGCACTTTTTATTAATCTTCCGCGCAGTTTTTCACGTAAGTGTGAATCGGATTCAAATGAAAATGTAATTTGTCCAACTATTAAAAACATTTGAAAACCAAAATCTAAAAAATAATCAAATAAATATTGAAACGCGAAAAATCATAAATTTGACAAAAGCTTTGATCAAAGTCTCGTACAGTAGCTCACGAAAATATCTGAAGGCTGACAACCCAAATTATTAAAAAATAAAGTACACAGTTTGGACTCAATATTTTTTCATTTATTTTAATATCTTTTTTATTTACTTCAATATATAATTGCAGCAAGCCTTATTGTATGAGCCGCTCAGAAGCCAAAGTGACTAACTCCATTGGATTAGATTTATTAAATTTCTCTTACTTACGAAGAGTGAAAGCTTTCATACGAAAATTAGAAAAATTTCAAAAAGTGAAGTTAATCATTTTTGCTTCTGAGCGGCTCATACACAATAAATAAAAAAGAGAGAGAGAGAGAAACACGAGGTGAAAGCACGTTGTAGTATTCTAAGAGCTTAATGTTCGAATCGAGTTAAGCTTCAAAGACACAGCAGCTTTATGAAACAAGTCCGTGGAAGTAGGTATCCAGTATACAAAATCGATGATAAATTCCAGCGTC
>NW_017100168.1:225810-231670 GCF_001263275.1 Habropoda laboriosa
ATTCGAACCCGACCGGGCAACTTTCCACGCGACACTGCAAGTTTCAGAAACGTCCTTCCACCTATCGGGTGTTAGTCTCAAATAAATTGAACTTCTCCTGGGTATTCGACTGATCAGCTGGCGACTAACAATATGCGGTTGCGTTGTCCGACATTCTGGTCGCACGTGTGTCAGTGAAAAATCGAGAGTGAACGTGTGCAGTGCGAGTTATGGAAATGCAAGGAAAATTTCGATTTTCGTAATTTATCGAAAATGATTTCGATTTGTTCAAAATTATTTGCAGCACTGTTTTCTCAATCTGAACCTATTTCGAATTTTTCAGAATATAATGAAGTTTTGTGTAAATTTGAAATTTTTGTAATTTATTCAAAACAATTTCCAGCATTTCTTTGGAAGCGGAACCTACAAAATTCTTTTGAATTTTTGAGAATATAATGGCATTCTCTGAAAAATTTTAGGTTTTTGTAATTTAGTAAAAATTAAATCGAGAAATTGAAAAGGTAATATTGTAATTCAATGCATTTCTTTTTCAATCTGGACGCACGAAATTCATTCGAATTCATGGGAATACAACGAAATTCTCTGCAAATTTTAGATTTCTGTAATTTACTGAAAATTAAAAGATGATTTTATAATTTAACGCATCTCTTTAAAATGTGAACGCGCCGAATGCTTCTGAATTTTTCGAAATACAATGAAATTCTCTGTAAATTTTCAATTTTCATAAAACTACGACGAATACTAAATTATTTATACTCGTGCATACTTTTCACTGCACGAAAGAGTACAAACTTCATAGAAAACGTAAAAAAAAAAAAACGTACGTTTTTAGATAAACATCGTACATGTGCTAACTATACCAAGAAGAAGACGCGAATAACGTGGTTCGATAATCGTAAGAAGCAGTGACGATGCTTTCGTGTTTGCCATTGCCAGAGATCGTATGCATAAGAACGGCGTAACAGTATCGAATTGGATTAAATTAAACAGATAACAGACCGTGACGCGGCCGCTGCTATTATGCAATGTTCTCAGGTGTATAATTGAATTGCACCGTGTGTTACTCGTGACGGTGTAACACCCCTTTAAGACATCAATTAGCCGGTCACGGTCAATTTAAATAGGCACGTATGCAACGTTACACGTGTACAAGATCGCGTCAAATAATTAGAACTATGCAAATAGGAAGCACCTGTGCCATCGATCAATATAAATCAACGAAATTTCATTTTTCTTTCAGCGAAGAAAATATTTTTATCGTGCTTCGATGTTTCTAATATTTTGGTAAATTTGGTGTCTTCACGGGACAGGAAAATTATGTAAAATAATTAGAAGAATGCAAATACGAAATCAACGAAATTTAATTTTTGATTTTTCTTTCATCGAAGAAAATATTTTTATTACGCTTCGATGTTTCTAATATTTTGACAAATTTGGTGTCTTCACGGGACAGAAAAATTGTGTGAAATAATTAGAAGTATGCAAATACGAAGCATCCATATCATTAATTAATATAAATCAGTGAATTTTGATTTTTTCTTTCAGCGAAGAAAATATTTTCATTACGCTTCGATATTCCTAATATTTTGGTAAATTTGGTGTCTTCACGGGACAGGAAAACTGTGTAAAATAATTAGAAGAATGCAAATACGAAATCAACGAAATTTCATTTTTCTTTCATCGAAAGCAATATTTTTATCATGCTTGGATATTTCTAATATTTTGACAAATTTCGTATCTTCCCGGGACAGGAAAATCGTGCAAAACACTATCGACAACATCGATATTTCTCTTCCCCCGGAGAATTCATCTCGTTAATTCGTTGATTAAAATGCAATGAACCGTAGAACAAAAGCACTATGAAGAGGGAATTCTGTACTGATTAAATCTTGATTATTTCGCAATAACACAGGAAAATATCGATTCTCGCCGTGACAATACGGTGAAATTTCTATTACCGGAACCCGGTATTATTCCTCTGTAATTATACAAACATTACTCGTAGCTATTTAAACCATAGAAATTCTCTCAACAAATATTACTCGCGAACCAAAGAATTTTCACTAGGGAAAAAAAATTCGTCGAACGTTAGAATCCCTCTATCACTGAACTGCCAATCGACGTGAGTACTAAAAATGGCAACGTTACGGTGCCATTTTCACGCATCCTCGGAACGCAATCAACAATAAATAAGCATCACAGAATAACGAGCGGGATCTAATAGATATAAAAAAGACGTATCGAAACTTTACGAGCGTCGTAATTCGTGGCTCTATCCGGCGACTTTTAAGGATAATATTTCACGCGAAAAAAGAACACCGTCGAACTTGTAAAATTGCTTCTATGATCGATGAAGGTCGGCGTAAATTTCAAAATCTACCACCAATTCTATCCCAATATTTTCCACATTTTTTCCTTTAACCGTCATCCGTTCCTCGTGTCAATTTGACACACTTTTCCGGTAAAAGACTGTATTGCTCGGCTATTTGTAGAGAAAAAATTTTCTTCATTTTCTACATTTCATAAAAGAATTTACAAAATTAATTATTTATCTTTTCGTTTAATTGATTTCTCACCATTGTGTCGAATTAACACCGCGGGACTGAGAGACGGACGAGGGTTAATTTTCAATCCCCGATTTTACAAAAGTAACAATACGGGGTTCTCTTTTTAAACGGTCCAATTCGTAGCAACGCGAGAAAGAAACGGTACGAGAGGTTGAGTCAGTGTCGCTCGAATCGAGGCAGGATGGAAACGCGGATAGATATTTATAAAACGAGAAACGCCCGGCAGAGACGACCGGCCGATCTCCTGGGAATAGATCTGTAAACCCAGTTATGCGATTTATTCCGGGCCGGGTCGACAACTATTCGGAAACCTTCGATTTTTCAACGGAGGGAAACCGAGAGAAAGAAGCTCCTCGAACGAAAATGCGTTTCCTCGTCGCCGCTTCGTTTCCTCTCGTTTGCAGTAAAGAACGGAAGCCGCGAAACGGCTTATGAGTTCTTCGCTGGGTTAAGATTGTAGCAGAATTTTTTGAAATATTTTTGAATCTTCTTTGCAAGGAAAATCTGTGAAATTGTGATCGCTCTTTTTGTTCCGGTGTGCAACTCTCTGTGGGTTCGTAGTAATTAACTGTGCAAGCTTTTGTGTAACGTATTGGGTTTGGTAATTAAGTTCGAGATTTTAATATTTCTGTGAACGAAATTAAAATTGAGATGGAAATTTGTGTATCGAAGTAATTATAAAATTGGAAGCTTTCGAAGGATATGTAGATCAGTAAGAACAATCGACAAGTGAGTTTATTATGAATAAAAAAGAAGTTGGGAAATGTAAGATAGTGAATTTAGTTGTCAACCTAATTAAGTTCGAAGCATTTTTTAGGTCAATTATTTAAGGATAAAATATGAATGTTTGCGAAATGAAGGATGTTTTAATAAAATTTCAAGGAAAACGAAATTTTTTAATTATAAAATATCGATGCTTACAAAATCAGGAATAATAATCGTGTTTTTCGTTGCATATTTCATTTCACGGAAAAGCAGTGACAAAGAGAAGAAATTTTTCATTATAAAATATCGATGTTTACGAAATCAGGAATAATCTAATAATCGTGTTTTTCGCTTCATATTTTATTTCAAATGGAAAAAAGCGTAAAAAAAAAAGGTTTTTTAATTACAAAATATCCATGTTTACGAAACCAAGAATAATCTAATAATCGTGTTTTTCATTCGAAGCAAACAAGGAGATAAAAAGTGATCCACGGTTACGCAATATTTACGTAATTACTTATCGAATCTCCACGGTCGAAGTACAAATATACCCGCTTATTAACGTTCTAGCTCGTTAAATAGGCGAACAAATTGCGAGCCGAACGGTCAGGATCGAATTTACCTTTCGAATTTGCCTTCCGTTTCGTCACACGTCGTCTGGTGAACGACGTAAAGAGCTATTCTTGAACGAGGAACACACACGTGAGTCATCGGCACGCTTAGTGCCGCGGCCGGTAAAACTCATTAATTTAATCGACGATGCATGCCTCTTCTGGGAACGCGTTCGCCGGCAGAAAACCGCGAATCTCGCAGGATATCCGGGGACAAGTAACCCAACTGAAGAATTCCCAGCGGCGAAATTAAAGTCGAGCATTTTGCATGGGAATGCCGCGGCGGTGTGCTCGTCTTCAACGTAAGTCCGCGGAAACTTTGGAAATTTTCAAGGTAACGATGCATTTTCACCGTGATCCGCTTTCACCCCTTATTACCGCGAAACTTTGCTTTCGTTCGATTAACACCGGTACGGGTAAGGCGATAGGAGAGAACTGTGTATGTATGTACAATGGACAATTTTTGTGAATTTCGCGTGTGTTATGGGTAGCTAAATAGGGAATACAATTGAAGATTTTCAGCTGTGTTGGTGTTGTAATTATAATATTAAGTCGTTGCATATGCGTAGATTCTGTGTTAATTTCGGTGTTGTTATTGTCGTATGAAAAAGTGAAACCATCTCGACCATTTTTACTGTTCTGCTGAATGCAATGATTGTTTCGCTGAAAAGTTAGGTTAAGGTTGCATATTAACCCTTTCGTTTCGAAGGGCGTAAAAGTGATCACTGTTTTTGTGAATTAAAATAGTATCAATTTTCATATGGAAGAGTGGAACCATCTCTACTGTGTTAAATGCAACACTTGTTTCGCTGAAAAGTTAGGTTAAGGTTATATTTTAACCCTTTCGTTTCGAAGGGCGTAAAAGTGATCACTGTTTTTGTGAATTAAAATAGTATCAATTTTCATATGAAAGAGTGGAACCATCTCTACTGTGTTAAATGTAACACTTGTTTCGCTGAAAAAGTTAGGTTAAGGTTATATTTCAACCCTTTCGTTTCGAAGGGCGTAAAAGTGATCACTGTTTTTGTGAATTAAAATAGTATCAATTTTCATATGAAAGAGTGGAACCATCCCTGCTGTTTTAATTGCAATAATTGTTTCACTGAAAAAGTTAGGTTAAGGTTATATTTTAACCCTTTCGTTACGAAGGGCGTAAAAGTGATCACTGTTTTTGTGAATTAAAATAGTATCAATTTTCATATGAAAGAGTGGAACCATCTCTACTGTGTTAAATGCAACACTTGTTTCGCTGAAAAAGTTAGGTTAAGGTTACACTAAAAGTAGAAAATGGATTCTAATCAAATTCGAGTGGTTTTCCTTTACGAATTCAAACTAGAACACAGTGCAGCAGAGGTAACATGCAATACTGATACAGCATTTGAAATAGGAACACGAAGTGAAGAACGCAACGTGATTTAACTCGACTGTTATATGAAAAGGTAAAGCTTAGAGTCTACTGTTTCGAATCCAATGCTTGCCTCGCTGAAAAAGTTAGGTTAAGGTTACACTAAAAGCAGAAAATCGATTCTAATGAAATTCGAGTGATTTTTCGCTACAAATTCAACGGGGAAAAGAAATATTCAACAATGTAACAACAATTAAAAATTCGTTTGAGGAATTTATTGCAAAAATTCAAATTTTTATAATAATAGCGTAAAATCCCTGAGATTTATTTCAATTAATAAAATTTTTAAAAAAATTAATCAACTAAGAAAATTTCATTGCACGAATTCGCCATTTCACGTGCAACGAGTTAACATGCAGTATGTGTCGCAAAGTGAAAAACAGGAAAATTCAACGGTTAAATCGTGAATTTCGTACAAAAGTCAAGTTCAATATTCAATTAGCAAAGAAATTTGGAAAAAGCTTGAACGTTCCCAGAGCAATCGACGAAAATAAACGACGCGAGCCAAATTGTACGACGGGGAGAAAGAACCGGAGAACAGTGTTTGGCGGCAGCTGTTAACGATAGTTCAT
>NW_017100168.1:231793-253472 GCF_001263275.1 Habropoda laboriosa
CTAAATTTCCCAGTGAAATAAAATAATTTCTAAATAAATCCTATTGTGATTACTAGACTGCGTATTTTTATGCAAATTCATATTTCTACGAGTACAATTTAAAAAAATAATACCAGCTAAATGGACAATTTTTTCATTCCCTAAATATTATAGCAAGTACTATATTTTAAATTTACTCATTTCTTTGTTTACTATCTGTACTCTGTGTACTTTTATTGTCAAATTTTATCGTAAAAATAATTTTTTTATTCGCTAAATATTGTAATAAGTGACTATATTTAAAATTTATTTATTTTTCTGTTTATTATATGCATCCTGTGTATTTTTTGTTTTCAAATTGAATCAATAAACGCGTAAAAATCCGCAGTCTGGTGATTATTAAATTACCAGAGAATGAGAAATCTCTAACAAGAATATCGAGAATTCTATTCACCGAGAGAAACTACGAAAATCGTCGCGTAAATCTTCGAAAGAAACAGCTATTCATTGAAGAATGGAAAATGCATGTGTACGTAAGCAAACGGCGACTGTAATCGGTGCAGTACACAGTTGTTTGACGCGGAACGTTTTCGTGAAACAGCAACGTCGTTTGAACGGAATTCCTTCCGGCCAAACAGGTTTCTTCTCCCTCTGTTTCTTCGTTGCTCGAATATAATAACCGCAAACAATATGGAGTAGAACGTGAATCGCATTAAGCGGAGCAGAAATGTGCACGGAAGCAATAACGCGAGTGTGCATTTGAAAGGAGAAGAAGGAAGAGAGGGCGGAAGAACGAGATGAAAGATAAATATTCACTGTTGTGTGCTTTCATATTTTTTTTCTCCTTCAGATTCACCTTATTGTTTAATTAAATGGAATTCTGGCGAACAAACGTGACCAACTGAGCAAATAATTTCTGAATATTTCTAGCGTGTTTTCAATACGTTCTATTTTGCGAAGAAAATTTTAAGTTTCTTAACGAAACTGTGAAGTAACACAACAAAGAATTGATTATCTTTGACATTAAACAAATTTTTAATATATTCAGAACGTGTCGATTAACGCCTTTTATGGAGAAATGAAGAATATTAACGAAACCTTGAAATAAAATACTAAAGAATTGATTAAGTTAGATAATATGTACCTTCCGTAATAATTAAACAAATTTTTATGCGTCTAAAAATATTCCTTCAAATTTTTCTCAATTCTATCAAGTATAAATGTTCGCTATTGTATTTTTTAATATTTTTTAGTATGAACGTATTATTTAATTACATTAAATTCCAGTGCACAGAGACAATCGCCTAAATAAATAATTTCTAAGTTTTTCCAACGCGTTTTAATACATTCATCCTACAAAAAAATAAAGAATTTCGATAAAACGCTGAAATGAAATATCAAAGAATCGATTATGTCAGATAATATGTACCTTTCGTTAAAAAAACTATTTACGTATCCAGAAATATTCGATCGATTCTTTTCCATTGTACGTATTTTTTTAAAACGCATTAATACGTATCCCGAGACATTTCAATATCGTTTATTCCTACGCGATATAACATTACTCATACTCGTTTCGCTATAACGCAGTGCAATGCAGTTTCTAATAGCACAGCACTACACGTTTTAAGATAGCATAGTACTGCTTGTTCCGGAATAACGTACGGCTATATGTATCGAAATAACGTAGCACCACAGGTATCGGAATACCATAATAATACACATTCCCGAATAACTTAGTGTTGCATTCTACTGTATAAAGCATAAACTATACCTTCGATATCAATTTTGAAACGCGTATACACCGTTGTATTACGTACACTACCGTGCATAAGTATTTGGCCACCCTATAAAACGGAATAACTTTTTTAAAATTGGGCCAAACGACTTGAGTTTTTTTTTTTGAGAAGTTAGAAATATTAGTTCACTAGATGACGTGTGCAAAAGATTATGAAAAAATTGCAGTTTGTGGGAATCGTGAAGAAAATTGTAAAGGTCACTGTTTACAACTTTTTTTTCTAGGCTTGCGATAAAAATTTCAATCTATATCAATTAAATACGTGCTGAAAATTTCATCGAAATCGGTTAACGCTGCTACGAGCTACAGACGGTTAAAGATTGTGAAAATCGCACTATTTTACGCCTATGTAACTAATAAATCTGAAGATTCTTAAATTTTTCGAGGCCTGTTGCTTCCCGACTAGAATTTCAGTTAGGCATGCCTAAAGACGAATGTGGGCCTAATGTGGAAACGATTAGGCACACCTAAATGCTGCAAGCCTAATCGTTACCGCATTAGGTCCTAATTCGGTGCCTGTCGCTTCCCGACTAGAATTTCAGTTAGGCATGCCTAAAGACAAATGTGGGCCTAATGTGGAAACGATTAGGCACACCTACATGCTGCAAGCCTAATCGTTACCGCATTAGGTCCTAATTCGGAAGGAATGATGCGTGCCTAAGTCAGGCATTCCTAACAGTTGCTATACGTGGCCCAAAGGGGGATGGCTGAGCGCAGGCCTAAGTGGAGTATTCCTAACAGGTGCCATACGTGGCCCAAATGGGGGGGGCCGAGCGCACGCTGAGGTAGGGCATTCCTAACAGTTGCCATACGTGGCCCAAATGGGGGTGGCCGAGCGCACGATTAGGTTGGGCATTCCTAACAGTTTCCATATGTGGTCCAAATGGGGGTGGCCGAGCACACGCCTAAGTTAGGCATTCCTAACAGTTGCCATACGTGGCCCAAAGGGGGATGGCTGAGCGCAGGCCTAAGTTAAGCATGCCTAACAGTTGCCATACGTGGCCTAAAGGGGGATGGCCGAGCGCAGGCCTAAGTTGGGCATTCCTAACAGTTGCCATACGTGACCCAAATGGGGGTGGCCGAGCGCACGCTTAGGTAGGGCATTCCTAACAGTTGCCATACGTGACTAAAATGGGGATGGCCGAGCGTAAGCCTAAATTAGGTGGAGAGGGGCTCTCAAACTTATATGTAGGAATATTTACAGACATCTGTGTCGGACGTACGCTTGCTTGTAGAGGTTAGGTCGCCATAAAAGAGCTTTCAACAAGATAAAAGAGATTTCATTAATGTCTCCCAATGACAGCCCTATAAAGCTATTCTAATATGGGTCTAATGCGGTTGGCCTCGTTAGATAGTCATTGGGAAAGCCTAATGCGGCTCTAACGCGGCTTTCCTAATTAGGTAATCGCGAATATTCCGCGTTACATACCGCATGCGGGCCTAACAGGCAAATTGCCTAACTGAAATTTCTAGTCGGGTTGTTTCTCCACCCACCGATTTCGATGAAATTTTCAGCGTGTGTACAATTGACATCGATCTGCAAAACGTATTTTTTAAATTTCCTTTACGAGCTCAGATAAAAAAGTTGTAAAAAGTGACACGTTATCTAGTAAACTAATATTTCTAACTTCTCAAAAATAAACTCAAGTCATTTGGCCCAATTTTAAAAAAGTTATTCCGTTTTATAGGGTGGCCAAATACTTATGCACGGTAGTGTACATTCTGCACCGAGAAAAGTATTTCAATCTTTAACAAAATCAAAAACATAATAATATTATAGTCCGTTCGTTTCTTCGGTGATCTGATTTCAAAGTTAAATTAACGTCGTCTCGTTTAATCAGATTGCGTTTCAATTTCTTTCGACGTTTAAATAAAATACACGGGTTGATCGCAAATAGCAAGAGACCAGAGCAACTCGATTGTAGACATCACTTGATTGGCGTCTGTAATACGATTATGCCGCAACTTGAATCCAATAATCGGATTCTGCACGGAGAAGTGATGAAACTTTCAGTTAGACAGACAGTTCTGATAGTTTAGGTACTTATTTGTCCGAACGATCTCGCCGGGTTCCATCTACTTCAGCTCTTTCCGTCTAACAGTCTGTTTCCTGGGAGTTTCGCGTACCTTTATTCTGTGTGCGGTTTTAAGCTGGATATAATTTCTAAATTTAGCATGTTCTTCGTTCTAGAATTCCGTTGGATCGTTGGAATTTTCAATTAATGCAGGATGACTGAACAATTGGAAATGATTGAAAATAAAAATTTGTTAACCTTCAGTTGGGGCGCCCATTTCTGAAACGCCATCGGGCGCACTGGATCTTAGAGACCGGCCTTCAAGAGGTCTTTTACCAAGTGGAAAGTAACTAACCATAGGAATAATAGAAGAACATGAATGTGAACAAAAAACATCAACATTTTGAGCACATTTGCGCATTCATCGCGCAACGCATCGCGTCTATATACATAGATGAATTATGGTTGTGCCTGAGAGATCAGGTGCGCCTCGCATTCATCACGCAACGCATCGCGTCTATATACATAGATGAATTATGGTTGTGCCTGAGAGATCAGGTGCGCCCGACGGAGGGTTAAATGTGGTACTGTATTCTGATCGTTGGAATATTCGAAAGTATTGGCAGGTTAAATATTAAAATTTTAGCATTTCGAACTTGAAAAAAAAATATTGGTTAATTAAGTCACCGAGGAGTATACTTATTTCAGGAAAATTTCCACAGAAAACAATTCAATATTTATAGCAATTTTTGGCACTTCTACCAAAATTAGCTAATTTTCTATTTATGTAAATTTCAAATCAACGTAGAATTTTCTATTTATGTAAATTTCAAATATATGTCAAATTTTCTATTTACGTAAATTTCAGATCAATGTAAAATTTTCTATTTATGCAAATTTCAAACGAATATCAAATTTTCTATTTACGTAAACTTCAAGTAATGTAAAATTTCCTACTTATGTAAATTTCAGATCAATGTAAAATTTTCTATTTGTGTAAATTCTATATACGCTAATTTTCACTCGATGCAAATTTTAAATCTATCGTGTAAACGTAAATAGAAAAATTTCTGTAAGACCACAGGCGCCATTCATACGATACGAAGAACAATTAAACGTCTAAACTAAACACTCGAAGCATTTTTCTCTGATCGAAAACAATTACTACATCGGCACTTGGTCGTCGACGTTTCTATTACCCGGTTCTTGCCGCTTCTGTTCGATCGTTACTCACGTTTCCAGGCCGTTTGCCATCGCTTATGGACTCAATTTGTAAACCCCGTTTCCCCGATCGGTGGACAAAGAGAGGAGCAAGAAGGGGCAGAAAGAGGCGCGAAGGTGATCGCGCGGAAACTGAGAAACAATCGCACCTGTCGACTCTCGAGAATCGTCATTTTTCTCGATAAGTCGTATAATAATCCTACATCAAGTCGATAAGTTCATAGTCTATATGTCACGAGTGTCTGACGATCAATTTCAGGATCTCCTTTCATCCTTCACGATCAAAGACTTCCGCGCAGGGACCATCGATCATCTCCAAAAATTCGGATCTTTCGAAAACCAGAAATTCGATTCAAAACGATTTCTTTAGAGAAACTATACTAATATTATAGTAAAATTTGAAAAAATGGAGATGACCGTTTTTTGCACCAGTCTAGTCTCCAATTATAATAGTTACTGAGGTGGGTGAGGAACGTCGTCGCACTGGTTTCACCTCAATTTATTAAAATCTAAACGCGAGGGTCGGTGTACAGTTCGCTCGGAATGATACAATTGTTTCGTTCGCTAATCGTCCCGGCGGCAGCGGTTCGGCGGGTACGTTTCGATGGCTGGTAAAGGAAAAACTGTCCGGAGGTGTAGGCGTACTGAGTTTTTATATCGTTAGGACAGGGAGACAGGAGTAGAGATAGATAAAGATAGAAACGGAAAATTTGTAGAAAGCGGGGCCGTTCGTCCTCGTGCGAACCTGGATGCCACATGTGCGCTTCTTAGGCCACTCGAGGACGAAGGCAAGTCTTAACCCGGGGAGAGACAAAAG
Organism: Habropoda laboriosa; assembly: GCF_001263275.1. Taxonomy (NCBI): domain Eukaryota; kingdom Metazoa; phylum Arthropoda; class Insecta; order Hymenoptera; family Apidae; genus Habropoda; species Habropoda laboriosa. Next base: position 237,624 of record NW_017100168.1, read on the forward strand.
AACGGAAACTAAAATCTGAAGGAGTTGGAAAAGGGAAAGTTCGCGTGGAAGCATAGAATAAGATTCGGTAAGGGTTTGTTGGCAGCGACGTACCCGCCACAATTACTTTTTCCCTAAGTTGCACACCTAATGTAGAATCAAAGTCTCCATACTCAACCATAGAAGCAAAAATGAAAAAAAAAAATAGAGAGGGTGCGTTGTCACAGTTCACGGAGTCCCAACTTTCACCATTTTAAAGGTCTCTCCTGACTTCGATTCCTCAAATTTTTCCTTCTCTCCAACAGCAACATTCACTCGCCACCCTGATATTTGCTTTTTCCATCGACGATCTACCCTCTCCGTGCAAGATGACCGATTTCACGCTGTTGCGTCTACCTAATCGCTCCGTTCGGCATCATCCACGGAGGAAAGGAAAAAGGAAGGCGCGTTGGATGGATGGAAGCAGATACTTAACAACGGAGCAATTTGCAAATTATATTCATAAACATTTATAGAGAGCGTGGCCCATTACGGTAAACACTGTGATCGAGAAACAGGATAAAAATCCCGATTTCCGCCTTTCGTCAATACTTTACTTTCCTCGGGACAAAGACGGGGCGAGCGCGCGCGCGCGCCTTAAGAAAGGGAACATTCGATTATTGTTCCGAAGTATGGTTCATTAGTCGGATAGTTTACGATGATGTGCATACGGCGTCTTTCGCGGAAGTGGAACGCAGCTAAGTGGACGGACGGTGAACGATTTTAACGAGCGGATCGAATCGTTCGATAGGATACCCCTAGACTCCTCGTGGCAGCTGGACGATCCATAGATCGGCCAGTGACTCGTTTAACACTGTTTCTCTATTACGTTGGCTCCCATGTTCCTGGATACTCTGGTACCAGGTAATAGAAACATCGTTATCGGGAAAAAATATGTTTTATTTCTTTTTTTTTTTACAGTGCTTCTTGAACACTTGTAGATTTTTCTTAGTTCGTTTTTATTGTTACAATAAATGTTGATCTCCTGTAACGCCATGCGACTTGGACGTTACGTATCCATCTGTGTGTATTTTATAGTCTCCTTTCATTTGTTTATTGATATACTTTTGCGTATTATTGTAGTACTCTGATATTACACTATTTTCAGGAAAATTCTTTATAGTGATTATTCATTCTTGCTTCTCCTGTCAAAATGTCAAATTGTAATCCATCATAATTTGTTTTTTTTTATGAATGAAGAAAAATTGAGTTGTAGACTATAAATCTTGCTCTCCTCTTCCCCTATTTTGGTAAAAATTCTTCATATTAGATATAACAGAGAATACAATATAATAATATTCTCAAACTACGAATGGATCCCAAAAGAAAAAAATTAGAATATAATAATAGAGAATGAAGAGAATATAACAATGTTCTCAAACTACGAGTAAATCCCAAAAGAAGAAAATTAGATAATTTTCCACCGGTAGAAGGAAAACTTGTATAATACATTAAAGGGTTAACATATTTCTTAACTTCTAGAAGTAGAATACCCAAAAGAATATCCCATTGAAACTCGTGGACACATGCAAATACAAATATCCTATTCCTTTACAAAATCAAACACATCACAAAGAAGAAGAAGAAAAAAGAAAAGAAACACACATCAATTCTAAAGCGTTAAATCATTCTAAGTAGCTCGTACTTGTACATGACACCATACATCCTGTCACTCTTGAATCCCTATAAAGCCCATTTACCGTTTCTCACAAAAGCTCTATTCAAAATCTCCATTGAAATCAGCACCTAGGCTAACATCTCACGTGACTCTCTTGTCAGAGATTTTACAAGCGGGCCGACAGGACCGCGCGCGCGAGGCACACGATTCAAAGCGGCTAATGGAGGAAGCGCGTAAATTCGCGGCCATTCATTCACAATAACGCGGAATCGCTCGAATGTCCCTCAGCTGGCGCTCGCTAATAACATTAGCGTGACAACGCAGAGGCACGAGGTTTGCGTTCCATCGCGACAACGTTAATGAGCCGATTTATTGGCGCGGTTTACAACTACGGATTCCTATAGGTCGACCAACGGGTCACATGTTCCACCAAAGGGACGACCATTATCATGCAAAACGACTTTCTCGGCTAGCGTGCTGTTGCAAAAAAGAGAGAGAAAAAAAAATGGAAAAAATGCCCGATGCAAATCCGAAACGAGCATGGTTCGGGGACAGGGAGATTTAGAGACGGTTCGTTAGTTACCAGCGAGAATAATAATATCTTCGTAGACGTGACATTTAAAAATTTCCATAACAACTGCGAAACTAGCCTGGACCTGCGAGTTCGTTTTTCTGCGTCCGAGAGGAAAAAATTGGGGTGATACGATCGAAGGATGATTCGAAATGTCGCGTGTGTCTGGGACGAGATGACGTGATTGGCGAATTGTTCAGACTGTTTTTTCGAATGTTCATTCGTTTGGATTAGAGACTTTGGGAATAATTGTTCCTTCCATTTTTTTTTCTTTGGTACATTTTTTTTTTAAGGGTAATATTATACTTTTCGAGAATTTTCTTTTAATTTTGAAATGTAAAGTTCGTTTTAAGGGTAATATTGTACTTTTCGAGAACTTTTTTTCAATTTTGAGATGTATTTTTCGAGAACTTCTTTTTAATTTTGAGATGTAAGATTATTTCGAAGGCTAACATTGTACTTTTCGAGAATTCTCTTTTAATTTTGAAATGTAAAGCTTGTTTTAAGGGTAATATTGTACTTTTCGAGAATTTTTCTTTAATTCTGAGACGTAAAGTTGCTTTCAAGGATAACATTGTACTTTTCGCGAATTTCTTTTCAATTTTGAGATGTATTTTTCGAGAACTTCTTTTTAATTTTGAGATGTAAGATTGTTTCGAAGGCTAACATTGTACTTTTCGAGAATTCTCTTTTAATTTCGAAATGTAAAGCTTATTTTAAGGGTAATATTGTACTTTTCGCGAATTTCTTTTTAATTTTGAGATGTAAAATACACTTGTTACAATATTATATATAGAAAAAATTGAAATTTTGAGAAATATTTATTAAAAATGCAATGTTACTTTAACTCTTTAAAATGTTGCAATACGTCATTAGAAATGGTAAAGCAACAGATCCTGAGTAACAAATTACTTTTATACGTCTTCGGTTTATCGTCTATTTTTAAATTGATAATTTTCTAACTACTCAACGTTCTCAATGACGTATACTGAATAATCATTACGCAAATACGTAACCAACGCTGAATGAAAGGAATCGATTCAAGTATCGACATTCTCGAATCCTCTTCGTTACTTCACGATGTTTATAAACACATCGTTTCAAGCTTTCCTTAAACTTTAACATCTTAAATGGTGATATCATCTCGCTATAAAAAAGTATTATAAAACGCGTCTTCGTTTAACTGGATGCAATCATATTACACAATCAACGTTTCTTCGGATCCTATGAAATCACCATCTACGTTGTTACTATTAAAGAAGAAACGCAATAAGACGGGATGTCTGTTCTCCGTCACATATCTTTTGCTTTCTTTCCCTCTTTACCGTATGTTACAAGTGTCGGATTTATAAGCATTCACAAATTGATCGCTCGAATGTTCAAAAATTCTTAGTTTTTCCCTTGTCAACTTACTGTACTGAATTAAATTTAATTAAGTATAAATAAACATAATTAAATATAAGAAAATAATATAACGTAGTGTACATTTAAAAAATTATAAAATAAAGGAAATAAAAAGTTTCTGTAAATATTTGTCACATTGAAATTCATACAATTCTTGCGAAGTTACTATTGAAGAATCTAAGTGTAACATTTCTTCGAATTCAAAGAACGCTTGTTAATTCCTCCCTGAAAAATTCAACATTTTATACGACACAAAATAAGTATCAATAAATATTTGTCACATTAAAAAATCATGCAATTCTTGTTATGTTACTATCGAAGAACCTAAGTGTAACATTTCTTCGAATTCAAAGAACGATTTTTAACTCTCCCCTAAAAAATTCGACTCGTACAATTCTTCAATTAAAACTCACACAACTCTTAAGTTACCATCGAAGGACCTAAATGTAACATTTCTACGAATTCCAAAAACGCTTATTAACTCCTGTTGGATTGTTTCTGACAACACCCTATGGAAATAATCAAGTGAGTGCAAAAAGGAATTAAGACTTCCACCAGATGTGTCTGGTGTCCGTCTTCGAGTCACGCACTACGATACCATAAAGTAAACAGTTGCTAGGTACAAGCGGACCCCAACTTTCTTTTTGGGTGCCCAGGAACAGTCCTTTAGAACATTCAAAAGCGTAAAGACGTTTCCTCTGAGTCCGTCAATAAATAGCATATCACAAGATTAACACGTTCGTCGCCCAGCGTGAATCGGTCGAGTTTCTCGCGGGGCCCAAATCCGATAGTCCGAGCGCAAGAACGTAAACAGAGCGATTAGCTGGAATTTGCGTTCTATGTTACCAGAAGAAGAGACAAATTCTCGAACGCCAGGAAGCGAGAAAAAATGTAAAAAAGACGACAACATGTTGTCTCAATTGTCCAAAAATCACCAGAAATGTGTTCGAACTGTTTTAACGAATACCATGCTACGTAGTATAGTGTTGTACTTTATTTGAAATATAAATTAATGTATAGCATAATATAGTGTGATATTCCATGAAATTCTTGTGTTATATGGATTTTTATAAATTACTTGTGAAATCCTATTTAACTTGACGAAGAAGAACGTCACCCATATCTGGGTGACGGGGCCCCCACGGAAGCATACCCGTCACCCAGATATGGGTGACGTGGCGACGAACGTGTTAAAAGACTATTTCTTTTTCACAACCCATTTCCAATAACTCCTCCCTGAAAAATTCCACCACAAATCAAATATCACCTTCAACCATCAATTACCTGCTCAAAAATTTCCCGAACTCCTTCCCCCTACCAAAAATACCATTCCCAGCTAACTATGTACTCTCGGAACCGCCTAGAAGAAATTCTTCGAGCACGCGAAACGCGACAATAACCCATAGATGCGGCACAATCGTGTCCGCCCGGTGTACATGCATATACACACCTTTCTTCTTTCTTCGTATCCCCGTCGCACGGATAATGTACAAGGTATCTCGGCCCGAGGACGTGTGTACACACCTTAACGATCCACGGGGCCGATACGTAGGAAGCTGATTACTCATCGCGCCGTCTATGCCGAACGTTTAGCGACTTATTGTGCCTGGTTATTGAACCCCTGGGAGAGTACCCACTATCCGTGGCTCTTCGCCATCCCTCTTCCTCCTTCACTCCTCCTCGCGGCATCGCCAGGCCCTTCTACGCTCGCGGATATATAGCTTCCATTATAATTATACGCGGGCCAGCGTTTTATACCTACGTGCATTCAAACGGGTTACGCAAGACCGAGGAGAGAAAGAGAGACGACGACGATACGAGGTTTATTAGCAGAGGAACCAACGGGAGCCTGCGAAGCAGAGGAATCCTGGAGGACTCTCCTCGAGCTTCCGGTTACACTGTCTGTGGCGAGCAACCTTCTATGTTTCTGAACGTTCCTATGGATTGATTATACCGACGTGAGCCTTAGTTTTCTATGGGTGAAAGGTACGTTTAATTGAGATTCTTTTGTCATTTTTGACGATGGAGAATTTTGGGGACAGGTGAGAAGAAGGAAGAATGTTTCGTCGAGGTTTGGGTTTTCTATTGGTAGAACGTATCTTTAATCGAGAGTTTTTGTAATTTTTCGGGACGGAGAATTGTGGAGGATTGAACAGGTGAGAAGGAAGAATGTTTCCTTGAGTTTCATTTCTTTATTGGTAAAACGTATTTTTCATTGAGAGCTTTTGCAATTTTTGCTGATGGAGAATTGTGGAGGATTGAACAGGTGAGAAAGAAGAATGTTTCGTTGAGTTTCATTTTTTTGTTAATGAACCAAATGTATTTTTAATTGAGATTTTTGTAATCTTTGCTAGTTGGGAATTGTGAAGGAGCATTGAACAAGTGATAAGGAAGAATGCTTCGTTGAATTTTAGTTTTTCATTGGTTAGGTTAGGTTAGGTTAGGTTAGGTATCTTTAATTGAGATTTTTTGTAACTTTTGGCGATGGAGAATTGCGAAGAAGGAATTTTTATTTTTTGTTAGCAAAACATGTACTTCTAATTGAGATCATTGTTATCTTCGATAATTGGGAATTGCGAAGGCTTGAACAGGTGAGAAGGAAGAAAAGATTTTCATAATCTTCGATGATGGATTAAAGAAGGAAAAAATTTCTCATTCGACTTCATTTTTGGAAAATCGGGAACACTGATTTTCAGCTAGACTAACGATCGCGAAATTATCGTTGAAAATGACAGTAACAATTGCCAAGTGATAGTTTAAAAATAATTTTAGTAAACAAGCAGTAGTATCGGTGTTTCTCGATTTCCTGAAGGTAAGATTTAGTAGGAATCATTTCCTTCTTCTTCTTACCCATTCAATTGTTGCGCGTGAAGAATAGTAATGAGAATAGCGAAGAAGATAGTCAGAGTTTGAAAAACAAAGAAGAAGCGGTCAGAAACTTATGGTCGTCTTATCGGACAAGAGGTAAAATATTGCGACGTTTTGATTAACTCTTTGAGTGTTTAATCCGTACATCGACGAAATGTGAGAATACATTAAAGGTCTGGAAATGAACGCATTCTTAGTTCACTGCAGTATTGAAAAATTAGAAAGAAAAAATATACATATTGTCGTTAAAAAACAGTACACACATTTGCTAATTTCAGTGAACACTCAAAGGGTTAATATCAAGAAAAGAGAATTATTAAGAACGATTTAAAAGGTAAAAGATATTATTTCATATTTGTTACAATTTCAAATTTTCTATTTTTAATTGAGAATCAAATATAGTATAAAATTAATTCAGTATTATCTACAAACAGTAATACATCATCGCTGCATCACCCAAACGAAAAGCGAAACCTCACTTTCAACATCGCCGATTTAACAGTCTTTCAAAAAAAAAAAAAAAATCAACTAAACATTGCCCCCCTCAATCTTCCAACATAATACCACTTTTTGCCAAGTAGCATCGACACGACGTCGTATTTTCGATAATTCGTCTCTGAAACACGCTTACGTCGTCGACAAATACCAGGTCGACAAGCTTTACTCTTGCTTGAACCGGTAACACGATTAGGCCACCTTCTTATTTCTCTCCCTTCCCCACCCTTCATTCCAGGTTCTACTATCCTAACTTGAGAATTTCTTGTCTAGCAGTTTCCACAGGCTTTCGTTAATCTGTTAATGAGTTAACGATCTGAGACGATAGAAGGCAGAAACTCGAGTTCGCTGCGGCTAGATTGCACGCCGAGACAAATGTAATTAATTAACCCATCGTGACCTGAGTTTTCCGCTTCTACGCTCGTCTCGCCTCGTTTTCTTAATTCACGCGAGATTGATCGCCATAATTTTCCGTTGGCAGCGCGCCGCGAGCGTTCTCCGCAAATTTACAACTTATTCCCATGTGTCGCGCATCGCAGGAGAAAACAGTCGGAAACTTTGCGACGGGCTCGCGGGACCCTCTTTTGCCTCGTCCTGGCGCAAAGCCTCTCTTGCCGCAGTTATGTACTGCTGCTTTCTTCAATCGGAGGAGTGTTTTGAATGATCTTTCTAACGGGGGAACGTTTGTGAAAGAGGAACGTCGGGTTTAAAGAGATAGAGATTTTGGGGAAGTAGAGAAGTAGGTGGTGCTACAGTTATGCACCGCATAACACTACCGGCCAAAAGTTTGGAATCACCTCCCACTTTTCATCAATATTAAATCTGCTGCTAATTTTTTATAGATTTGAAGTTTATCTCAATTCTACGTTTATCAGTTTGATTCGAACGATAAAAAATTCTCAAAGTCGCTGACTTTTTTTTGGAAATTTTCCTGTAAATTGCAATGCTTGGCGATTCCAAACTTTCGGCCGGTAGTGTATGCCTGGCAAGGGTCGTCAAACAAAAAGGTTATCTTCAAGATATCGCCTTTTTTAAATAATAAAGAAACTCCCGGTTCCAGTGATCGTTGCAAGGCAAGGGGCTCGTAACGACTTTTCTGGAAAAATCCCGACTCTTGCTACTTCCTTAGCTGTTTTTAATCAACGCTCTCACCTACCAATAGACACACTTTCATTCCATTTTCACCTCGCATAATTCGCAAGATTTTCAATATCATCAGCTTTTCTCTTCACCTGCGAGATACTAATTTCTTCCCAGAGTCCAAGTATTTTCCCCTCGAACTTCCTATTTATGTCAAGTTTCGTTGAACTCGATAGGAAAAAAAGCTGTAACTTCAGCAAATCGCTTTGTCAGAGAAAACTAATTTCCAGTAATTATTACATCAGAGATACAAACTATCGTAGTGCATCGATGGCGTAACCCCTTTGAACGCGAAACTTCCGGCAGCCGCTGGAACCGCGCCGCCAGCCAGAGAAACTTCGATCCCGTCTCGGTGGGTGGCGGGCAATTTGTTACCGCGGAAAGTCCGGCTGTTTATGCGCGAGGAACGGTCCGCGGAATTAATTTTCGCGAAACACGGTGGCCTAACTGCCAACGAACTGGTATCGCGAGCAATGCTCAAGCGTGGGCAGGCCATCGCGAGGCGTTACAACGAGAAGACAAACGACCACAGTTACCCACGCGGGACGCGCCACCTTCTTCTCGCGGATTTTCCCGACACTCGATTTTCGCAATTCTCACCGCGAGGAAAATTCGAAGCAGGGACAAAGACGGAGGGAGAGTGGATTGACGTGGGTGATTGAGTTGCGACAAACGATTCGACCATGGGAACTGGGAAACGTGGCGTGTGGGCATGGTTCCCGTAATTTTGCGCTTTATGAATGATCGTGGCTAAACAGCGAGTTGGAAGGACTCGCATCGTCTTCGAAATAATTTTGTAACGTTCAATATTTCCAAAAAAAAAAAAAAAAAAAAAAAAGTTAAGACACAAATTGAAGTGTCAAATAGGTCACTGTCTTTTTCTGGAATTTTAACGAAACATTTTGCAGTGGACGAGCGAGTGTCATGGTGTAAAATTAAACCAGCGATTTTTCACTTCGCCGATAAATGGTGTTTGGCACTAATCCGTGGACGATGATGCGAGAACACACGATTTTGGAACGTTGACGAAACACGAGGAAATAGTATCGGACAAGATTCGAGAATTATCGAAAGCGTACAAAGTATTTCGGTACCGACGACTACCGGTTTTACGTAAATCACACGGCGAAATTTCACCAATTTTACGCCCACTAAATTCTACCCGCTTCGTGCCAAGTGATTCAATAACTTATACGCGAATTTACGAATTCGCGAAATTTCTCACATCTAATTTGCATTGGAAATTTGATTCCTGCCAAAATATATTCGTATACACTTCTGGCTACTAAATAACGAGCCAGAGACAGTGTGTCGCGGAGAAGAAGGAATCGTTGTATAATAAAAGATTCTGACTATTCTATACAATCTTCAACTTCGAATAATGAAATCTCAGAATTATTGCACAACTGTGACAAATAAATAAGATTAACAATATTTGTATACTGCGATAAATTTATCGATAAATGACGAATGACCCAAGAAAATCCTTCTCAAAGATCGCGTTGCACGTTGCGTTCGTGAAAGTTTCTCAACAGAATTTTTGATGGACGAGGCAAATGCTACAAAGAAATCTAACGAACTACAAAATAAATTTACAATATCAAAGGAACCAGAATTCCAATTGCACTAACACAGCTAAAACGATTGCACTGCTCTGAATAATTTAGCCAATAGCAGCTCGTGGATTTTACACTTACCGTGTTGCAGTCTCAAATTATTAAATCGACTCGACAATTTTTAGTTGTGAACATACAGCACGAAAAAAAACAAAATGTATTCGTTATCACAACGAGGGACTGCGAATCGATTCAGAACTTATCGAACTACTTAAAGCATACCAAATTGTGTAATAAACTGTGAACCTAGACTTTAACACTAGAACTACCGGCCCAGTCAAAATGACCAGTTAAGAAATTTCGAAAAAAAGTGAATGTACGATACTGGTTGGTATTATCATTTGTAACTTTCTGATTTTATTTTCTGCATGTATGCTTCCATTGGTACTGACATGAATTTCATTTTCTAATTACATTTTACGTATATAAAAATTCATTTTCGAAAAGTCTAATTAGTCATTTTGACACAGCTGGTACTTCTAGTGTTAAATAACCAATTAAAAAAAAAAAGAAATTATTATATCAGCGATTTCCGAAATATTCCCGATTAGAATTTCAGTTAGGCATGCCTAAAGACGAATGTGGGCCTAATGCGGAAACGATTAGGCACACCTAAATGCTGCAAGCCTAATCGTTACCGCATTAGGTCCTACTTCGGAAGGAATGATGCATGCCTAAGTTGGGCATTCCTAACAGTTGCCATACGTGGCCCAAATGAGGGTGGCCGAGCGCACGCTTAGGTTGGGCATTCCTAACAGTTGCCATACGTGGCTGAAATGGGGATGGCCGAGCGCAAGCCTAAATTAGGTGGAGAGGGGCTCTCAAACTTATATGTAGGAATATTTACAGACATCTCAGTGTCGGACGTACGCTTGCTTGTAGAGGTTAGGTCGCCATAAGAGAGCTTTCAACAAGATAAAAGAGATTTCATTAATGTCTCCCAATGACAGCCCTATAAAGCTATTCTAATATGGGCCTAATGCGGTTGGTCTCGTTGGATAGTCATTGGGAAAGCCTAATGCTGCCCTAACGCGGCTTTCCCAATTAGGCGGTCGTGAATATTCCGCGTGCGGGCCTAACAGGCGAATTAGGCTAGCCTAATGAGGACCTAATATCTGCCTAACTGAAATTCTAGTGGGGTTGTAGCTGCCGCATTGAGAATCCGCCCCTGAATTTAGCCCAATTAATTGTACCAATGAACCAAAACATTAGCCAAGCTTCTCGCTTCAGCAGAAAACGCCTGGAAACTATTCACTGGCTCGTACTGTACGGAGCTCAGGAGTTTGCCCGCGGGGCAGCCCAAGGGCAAGAGGGGCATTTCGCTCACACCACTGGAATCTTCTGTCGCGCAATTTTAATCGATCCTATTTTTACGATTGTATAGAAAACAGTGGGCTTACATTTAGACAGCCCAATCAGACCCGCATTCTTTCCAGGGGCAAACTCCTGAGCTCCGCACCGTACTTACGGGCAGCCCGAGGGCAAGAATTAGCGTTTTAGTCAATAATAAAAATGCGCGTGATCCGATTTTACGAGTACGTCCGCTACAACCAACGAAATCAGCAATCCTTCCACTCGTCATCTTCTCAGCTCCACACAGAATTTACTCGAGAAACGTCGAATACTAAGTAAAGAACATTCTCCAATTCCTCGTGAACCCGTTTGCACGGCTGCGAGTTATTCCCCTAAACGCAGGGTGAAACGTGGAAGAAAGCATGGAATATCAGGGTGGTGTGGTTATCGAACGCGTGAGTCCAGCATCGCTCACGGTCGGTCGACAAATTTCAACCACGAAGGCAATATCGCGACGCGGCTGGAAAAATCCTGGAACACGTTTCCACGGACCGTGTTGTTGTCTCGTTCGACTGGTGTAGCTGGCCACTGGTATCGAGCAGATACGGGGGAAGAAGAAAGGATTGGAATGGTTCGTTCTGGTTGTAACAGAAGAGAACAGAGGGGAAAAAAAGAAGGTTACCACGGAGGTAAAGCTACGACGTCGTTTTGCGGTTCGTGAAAATTCTGCCCTTTGAAATATTGAAACGAGTACAAACATTTATTTAACCTCTAACCCTAACCCTCAATTGCACGTCTTTCGTCAACTGTCTACCTCGAACAATCCACGTTTCGTCAACTCTCCCTTCTGTACGATGGAGTTCGTGGCTAGGATGATGTTTATTTCGATAATATTTGCTTGTTTCTTGCACGTGGATATCGCCAATTTCACCGCATCTGCGACCGATACGAAATGTTTGCGTACCAGGTGTTTGGGTTGCGAATTTAGCGACAGGGTGAAGGATGTGGAGATTTCCGTGAGCAACAGCACAGGTCAAGGAGGAATGCTTGGGTTAAATGGAGATTTGGGTTCGAAGGTAGAAAGGATAATCGTCGAAGATGTGAAAGAAGTGTCTGATTGTATGAAAATGAATATTGTTTTCGAACAATGGACACTTGTATCACTTCACGAAAAACTACGAACTAAATCGGTAAATTAGTATACCAATAATATGAATATTTTGTAATTGTATTTTTTCAGTTTTATGATAAAGAGCTTTTTGAACATAATCGTAATAAAAAGAAGTTTACCAAGGGCCTCTGAAATATTACTACAGTTAAAAATAATAAATATAATTTTATAACAGAAGTTCGTAAATTAATCAATATTTCTCCTTCAACATCCTGATTTTTGATTGTACTTAAAAATCGTTAGATGTCAACAGTTCCAACTTTCCATATTTATACGAAAGGCAATCAATCTCCTTTTCATCTGAGACTAATTAAATATAAAAAATACCAATTACCTTTCAATTGAGAACGATTTGAATTTTGGTAGAAGAAATTGGGTGAGCTTAATCAGTATGTTGAGAAGGTATGAGACCTTCATCCTAAAAGGATTAAGAGACGAAGAAGTCGAACGTATGTTTATTAGAAGAAAACACAGCTTCCTTATCTCTTAGATCAAGAATTTCGGAACACTCTGTAGATGTAACTTTCGAATCCTATTTTTCACTCTCGGTACTTCCACAAACTAGGACAGTCTCGGTAATTAAATACTTCCTCGACGCGATATTACACAGAGAAATTAACAATTGCTTTATAAATCCAGGAGAACGGTACCAGAACGTGAAATTCACCGATCACGAGGAACGTGACGCGAGCCAAAGAGGATTCGCGGTTGCACAAGTTCTCAGCGAGAACACGGCCACGTAGGATGTAATTTTCATCCAATGAGTAATTCATATCGATTCACCGCAAGGAGGAAGTCAATCCCTCGCGAGTATGGGCACAATGAACGAGATGAGCTCCTCTCTCGCGTCTTCCAAGGGGCCATTGTGCCACGCGAGTGAGCGGACGCGTAGGTTTCACCAGAAAATTTCTGAAAATTCTCCGGTACCGCGCGGCTCGCTGTGCGAAATTCACGAAAATCCGTAGTCTGCGAAGTTTCGCTGCGTCGATATTCCGACGTCTTAACGCGAATCCGATACGCGAATACAGTTTCAACGCGATACGGGTTTTTCAGAAGGAACTGGCTTCCTATCTTGCGGGATGAAAAGTTTCAGATATCGCGAATCGGTGCCTGGGAAGGCTCGAGTAGAACTTTAATGTTCATACGGATGGACAATATCGAAACGGAGGGAATTTCGATTGCTTCAACGAAAATTATTGTTTATATAGAGTGCTTGGAAAATTTTTGTATGTAAAATCTTGTATGTATAGAAAATTTGTTTCCTCTGGAAAGCACCTGGAGAAGGTTTCAAGAATGTGTTGACAATGACGGTGAACAAGTGGAGACAAAATACATTTCTTAAAGTAACTTTAAAAAAGTTACTTTCATATTAAGTGTTAACTTCTTTTTTAAGCACCCTGTATTTAAATATTATTTATATAATGACGCTTAACGACACTAGAAGTAACAAAAAAAAAAACAAAGTTGAAATTCGAATTCTACTGGTATTCGAAACGTACGAAATATTCGACAGAATTCAAGCAATTCCAATATTCAAATTATCCGAATGAAGAATTCGAAATTAACCAAATTATTCGAATTATCCGAATAAAGAATTCGTATTCGAAAATTATCGAAATTATTCGATTGAAAAATTCGTATTCGAAATTATCCAAATTACCCGAACAAAAAGTTCGTATTCGAAATTATTCGAATTATCCCCTTAAAGAAGTCGCATGAAAAATTATTCAAATTATCCGAATAAAGAATTCCTACTCAAAATCATCCGAATTACCTGAAAAATTATTCGAATTATCCCCTTGAAGAATTCCTATTCCAAACGATTCCAAGTTTCACAGCCACAGCACCAACCATTGAGAAACTACCACGAACGCGTAACATTGACTTCACGAAGCACAAGATGCATCTAATCTGAGAAACTCGAACGCGAAGTGAAAGCAGTGAGATTGCAGCGATTCCCAACGAAGCGCTCTTAATTAACTAAGAACGTTATTCGGCAGTCGTGTCGATTATTGAAAGCATGCTCGACATGGTGGCGAAGTCAAGGTCCCGGAGATCTCGTATCGGCAGGATGTGAAATTAACACCAACAGACTAATTTCTCTCGAGCTGTTCTTAATTAATCCAAGATGCTTATCTGCATCGCGGTTTTCCCCGGCTCGGCTCCCGTTCCCTCCCCCCACCAATCTACCGCCGGTATGCGTATGAAATCGTTTTCAAGAGAAATGGAAAAAAAATAATCCCGTTACAAGCTGGAGAATAAAAATCGCTGAATTACCTCGCGCGGAGAAAGAGCAACAAGAGAGCGGATAATATCCTGCTGCGACCTAATTACACTTCACCGTGAACTATCGACGGAATAGACGTGTATGGTTGATTATATTAGTTGAAAAAGGAGATTGCTTTAGGAAATTGAATGTACTATGTGGGCGATTACGCTTCGGATAGCTTTCATTAACGTTGAGAAGAAAAAAGGAAATTTGCACGACAGCGTGAAATGTTTAATTAAAGTAGTTCGTTACGGTCTGATCAGTCAATTCTTGTTTCCCTTGAAACGTGAAGATTGATTCTTCCTGATTAAATTATCTCGTTGTTAAGGATACTTAAGTTAGACCAGGTTTACGATACGGACGCGACTCTCTGCTATTTTTCAGATTAAGGTTTGAATACGCGTTTAATGTTTTCGTTCGTTAATTATTCCTTATTGTCAGGAGGGCTCCAAACCTCTCGTAAAAGCGGAGAATTTCGAGTTTTCTTCGTGCATCTCAATAGCAACTGACGTATCATAAACCCGCGCGAGCCCAGGCACATTCTCGCGAGCGAGCGGTACCGTTACCCTGGGTTTGTCCCATAAGCCCAGGTGACGCGTACCTCACGCAAAACACCCCCTCCTTGAGGGTGAGTGGTTGGCGTTGGGCGGTGACCCAGGCCCAAACGTGAGTGGGAGTCTGACCCCCGTCAAGGGACCCAAACGCGACATTTTGGAAGGGCAGATGCGAGGGCTGAACGGGGCAACGCGCCAACGAGACAGGCAGAACAAATTAAAAGTGAGAAGCAAAAAGTTCAGGCGATCACACAGTCGCTACATTTTCGATCGATTCTCGACGACGTGTCAGAATTGAACACTTGTCTTGCACTTTAAATGTAAACTTTGTTATTTTTATTACACTTCAATGCACAGGGTGTTTCTTTCGTCTTGCAAAATTGGAGAGACTGAATCTATCGAAAAAATTTTTGAAGAAAAATTGTTTGGTATAAAGAGGAACCACTTTACGGTGCAAAGCATTTTTTTGCAAATTTCAATTTCATTTTTTTTTTCAACAGTACGGTGGCATTTATCGAGACAAATTCAACGACCCGTCGTACGAGTCGATTTATTGTTATAAAATGTTACAAATAATGTTACATAGGAAAACCAATTGATACGGTAGACAATTTGAAAATCGAACTTACGATTACTATTTCGATTAAAAAAAAATAATAATTCCAGATAATTATACCTTTGAACAACTCAAAGTTGAAGAAAGTTATTTTCACACAGCAATTAGTCATTTCCATGAACAAGAAGAAACGTCTGCAACACAATGGTAACACCGCCTAATTCAGTTCGTCTCGCGTGAACACGCGTATCGAGAAAAACGAGTCAAAAATTGCGG
>NW_017100168.1:253517-272374 GCF_001263275.1 Habropoda laboriosa
ATAGCCTAGATCAAGATCAGTGTCATCAATCTCTCACGGTCCCGTATGTACACAATTCGTCATTCTGCTTTACTGCTGCTGATTTAATTTGATTTAACACGGCCCCTGACAGGGATTTATTTCTCATTGCGTTCTCTCTGTGTTTCTCGGGTAACCTCGAAAACGTAACAGGAATTACACGAACGAGACAAGTACTACAAGTTCCTCGTTTCAACTATTTTCACACGGTGTATATAAATTCTGTTGGAATCGTCAATTTCTACCTTATCGTCATCCTGTTAACCGACGATTTCTAAACATATTCCAACTATACGAGACAGATATACAACCCGTAAATAATTCCGTAGAAATTAGCTGGTAAATTTATTCGACGTAATATGGCAGTTTAAAAGACCCTAAACTCCCACCTACGTTTACACAGTATCTTTTCGACCTTGCGCGCTTACTAGAAACATGCCTGCAAAGTTTGCCCATATATCTTAGTAACAGTTCCCTGTATAATTCAGTTGTCCCAACATGGGGTAGGTAAAGTACATCGAATCCCGTGGGATCAAAGGTACCAAAGACCGGGGGCTCCAAGTTCTCAATGCGTCATGCAGGCCCGACAAAACAAAATATACCACCCTGACAGAGTTCCTCTAATTACTCGTGATTAATCAGAAAATTTCCCACGCAACCCCATCTATTATGCAATTTATGGAAATCGGGAATGGAACTTTGAATATCGGTACTCGACGAAATACGTTGTACCGCTTTGTACCGAAACTACGAATGTGTCAATTTTTACTTTTTGAAGAAAAAGTGTGTAACGTCCCAAAACGCCGTAACTGTTCGATGTTTGGAAACGCTGACTCGCGGCAGGGCGAGTCTTATTTATAGGAAAGAAATCAACACGTTTTCGTACTAAAACAATTATTGTATTTCTTAGGCGTGTTCTCAATAGAATGCGTGTCGAGGGTGAAAACCTCCGTGCTTTATAGCACGGAGCCGTCCACACCCGACGTGGCGGTGGTAAGTGTGACGCGATACGGAAGACGTCGAGCGATCATCGCTTTTGGCGGCCCACAGGACCCAACGCGAGTCCCCTCGAGCGAAGAAACACTCGAGCCCTCTCGTCTCGGCAACCGCGGCCCCGCTTCGGTTCCTCGCGGGATCCCTTTGTCGAAGGCCTTATATCGCGACATTGTAGGACGGTTCCGCTGGTACCATGCGGCTCGGTTACGCACTCGTCCTGCTGGTCCTGCGTCGCGGTGCTCGGGACCGAACAAAGTGTTAGGCTTGCATTGATCTTTCGATCGTCCAAGCGTTGCGGGTTTTTGCACGTGTGCGCCGACTAATGGTCTAAAGCTACGAAGGGCCAGTTTCTGTCTTGAAACACTAAGTTTTATTTTGTGTTCTATGTTCTAAACTAATTCGAGGTCTAAAGTCTATTCTGCGAGGTGCGAAGTCTTTCTCCCGGAGTCTCCGCGATTTCCCTCGACCGAGACTCCCACCTTTCTAAAAACACCCTGATTGGTGATTTTTCCTTTTCTAAAATCACTTTACTCCGATGCATCGCAATCTCCCTCCATTTCGCCCTTAGCGCGTTATCGACGTTGGCAAAAGTCGTGGGCCACTTTTCTATTCTTCCCTTCGGAGACTCCAGGATTTATGGCAGGGTGTGGTCCTAGGGACCAAGTGTCGCAGGCAACGCAATAAACACTTGTGGTGTTTTGAGGAAACGATATTTGCCTGCGACCACTTGGCGCCTTAAAAAAAGTGAGCTGAATGCGATTAAAGGAGAAGGGAGGATAATTAGGAATTATTTTTTGATTAAATTTAAGACTGAATTAAAGGTTGAAGTCTGGAAGAAAATTTGGAAAATTTTGATTTCTAGGATTAATTCATTTTACATTTAACCTTCCGTCGGGGCACCCATTTCTGAAACGCCATCAGGCGCACTGGATCTTAGAGATCGGCCTTCAAGAGGTCTTTTACCAAGTGGAAAGTAACTAACCATAGGAATAATAGAACATGAGTGTGAACAAAAAACATCAACATTTTGAGCACATTTGCGCATTCATCGCGCAACGCATCGCTTCTATATACATAGATGAATTATGGTTGTGCCTGAGAGGTCAGGTGCGCCCGACGGAGGGTTAATCGTGAATTTTTGCAATTTATGGAATTGCATATTTGTGGAATTGATATAAAGAGGTGTAATTGAGGGTGGAATTGTGCATTCGTGGAATTGACATGAGGAGATGGTGTATTACATTTTCATCTGTTTTCAGAGATCGGAGTAATTGCAATTTTTTAGAAATTTTAACCACGACGGTGTAATTCCACGTGGTGGATTTAATTAATAAAAGTTTGCATCTTCCTGGATATTATTAACAATGTCAAATTTTACACATCACTTACTTGGTCTGGAAGCCCTCGAATTCTTCCTGCTGCTCGCTGATGGAAGCTTCGAGGTCCAAATAGGCGCCATAGTCACCATCTTTGTAGAGTTGCAGTGCGGTATCGTCAAGCTGTAACACAAACGAAAAATAAAATATATCAATACATCATTTCTCAAGAAATGAAATTCATTAAACAACCCTGCTGCAATAATTAAAAACCCTCCCAAAAATTCAATGCTATAAAAATCCGATAAAAGTAAAGTAACTGGGGCTAATGCACACTCGTGGTGCTTAATTTTTCATAAATAAAACAAATTTTATTTTATGAAAGTTTATTTATGAATTTTGCGTTTATTAATATATTTTTGCTTATCGCATTCTGTCAATTTTCGTTCCTCCAAATTTTCCATAAATGCCTAAAAATCCGAAGTCCACTTAACAACTTATCACCAATTATCGCTCTTCAAACAGCAAAACACGAGCAGCTACATCCCATTCGCCCAAGAACGCGCCGCTATTGCGCCGTACACACCATCTCCGCGTCAAATTAGCAGCCTTTCAACTGTCAGCGAGCACGCCAGTCGCGGAAATGACAGCTACAGTTAAGCAACGGTCAATTTTCCCGTAATCGTTTCCCAAACGACGCGTCGTCAAAGGAAGAGAGCAGCAGCCTCGAGCGAAGCGAACACGATCTTTACACCGTGTGATCTACAGGTGCGATCTCGTCGCCTAATTTGAAACCGCTACCACTTTGCGAGCTGCACAGTTCCTTCGCGTCCCGTTTATCGCATCGACGAATCAGAAAACCGATTTCTCGCGTACGAATCGCTTCCTTTCTCGTCAATTTTCTCGTGTACATTTCCCTATCAACGCAGGTCTAACGCTTGTTCCAGAAGCTTGTCGAACAACCAGTGTCTCCGAAACAGCCATCATTTTCTAGGATATCGGAGAAAACGCGTTCGGAGGGAGGAAAATTGCTCGGTGGAACAGTGAAGAAGATTTGTGGTGGAGAAATACGGATGCTAGCGGGGAATTATTGGGGATGTAGAAGGTGGATTCGACGGAAATTTCGGACGGAAGTTTCTTGGTAAACTGTTGGAACGTAGTTTCGCCGGGGTGCAGCCGAGTTTTAGCTGCGAAACTGCTCCCCTTGTTACCGGTTGCAATAAGCAAACCTTTTGGTTGTTACTTTAATTAAAGCAAGTTGGAATGTGTGTCCTAATTGATAGGGCGGATTTTGTAGATTTCTGTTAGCACAGTTTTATTGTTTAAATTGTCGTGAAAGATATAGAGACTGTGTTTTTCTTTGTTTACATTTTTATCAGAAAGGATTCTTTTAGTGTGTTTAATTGATAAGGCGAATTTTGCAGATTTCTGTTGGCACAGCTTTATTGTTTAAATTGTTGTAAAAGATAAAAATACTGTTGCTTTCTTTTTGTTGCTACATTTTTATCAGACTGGGTTTTGTATCTGTGTCTAATTGATAGTGCTGATTTCGTAGATTTCTGTTAGCACAGTTTGGAAGTGACGTGGTGTAAAATAATTACTCGCGAAGGTTGCCTAACAGAAATATATATTTATTTTAAATCAGATAACGTTTAAACTATTTTTAATGTACAGGCGACACGATGACAAAAAGCCTCGTGCCTTTTTCGGGGCTCCCTTAACCCATTTGCTACCTATGCTACTGAGTTCAGACATCAGCGGCGTTCAACTGACAGTTGGCCCGTATCACCACCAACATCAATCCACCCATATTCTTACTGTAGTCAATTACTACCGATGGTTTGCGGAATATTCCGCGTCCGGTGATAAATGAAAGTCGCGGCTCGCGGAACAGTCCGCGCTTTGGGTCTTTCCTTGGGCCTGTTCGCGTAGGGGTGGACAGGGATCGGCAGGACGACGCGTCCTCACTCTTCCCGAGACCTCCAATGTACATGTTTGCAAGCGACGTCCGGTTAACGTAGACACTGATTCTGAGTGGAATATATTGTTGCGGAAAACGTAGATACGTTTAGTGAATTTTACGCCCACCCTACGCTGAGTCGGAGTATTTTTTGACAGTAGCGAAAAAGATGTTGAATAAAGAAAAGTCAGTATTAATTACCGGTAATACAATAAATACCGGAATACAACGACACCTAACTCTGATAGAAAAAGTTCCTCGCTTAACATAACTCTGTTAACGGTGAACTTAAAATTAGAAGGAGGAAGTATTAAAGTGGCACTGCGAATTATCAGAAGGTTACTTCTGAAAATATTATCCCAAAACTGAGAAACACATTTATCAGAATCATCGCAGGGTAAAGAGAGAAAGAAAAAAATGTGGCTTGAAAAATTCAAAAAGAAAATCGCGAATATCACGACGCGGGAGAATATTTAAGCTTGAATAAACTTTATGCGACCCATGCATAAAGTTAACGAAACTTTATGTACCTTACACTTTCACACGCTGCTAAATTTACGCAGCAATAAAAGGACTGTACACTATGTAGGTAGATTAAAAATGTGAACGTTACACCAAGAATGAAAAATTAAAAATACTCTTTTTTCCTAATATACTTACGCGAATTACAACGTGTACTATCAGCGATGCAATTTAAACAACGAAACTAAAGAAGGCAGGAAATAAATCTCAATTTTCTATCTATTTAAAAAGCACGCGGAAATAACGGTTTAAAAAGAGCCCAAAAACGAAATCACATTTATTTTAAAAAATATTACTATTGCTATAATTATTATCATACCGTAAAATATACGTAAACAGAAGAAATCAAACTGAATTATTCAGCCATAGAGCAAAATCTCAATTTCTAAAAGAGAAATTTATATTCCAAAAGCATTTTTTAATTTCGCTAAATTTGTTTGCTGATTGCGCAAACGATCGCCACAATTATTCTCACAAAAGATGAAAGTACAACTCGATAGATAAAACAAAGAAAATTCCCCAAAATTCTTAGGCAGAGCATCAAGCTGAAATCGTTCCCAAAAGGAAAGACAGTCCACATTGCTATTCAAAATATTTAATACAAACGTTAAATCTGATAAGATCCTACGCTCTGCAACGTTGAAGAGAAAGCTTGCCCAAAGATGTTGCAGAAATGAGTCACGTCCACGACAGAAGATAGAAATCGGCTGTCCAATTTTACATGCAACAAAACGAACAAACCCCTGTTGTCCGTTTTCCAAGGAAGCTAATACGAATCTGACAATATCAGGTCGAAATAGGTGAACATTACTCGCGACGAGGAAACACTAACGCGAGCTATAATATCCTGTAAGCGAAGTACGTCTTCCTCGATCGTAATTATCAAACGAAGTACGCAATAACAAGTTCCCAGTGAATCTTGTGATCCGTGAGGAAGCACGCCACAAAACGCCTGGGATCTGGCTTTTTCTCACTGACCAGCCTCCTTGGCCGCTTCCGTGAAATGAGTTCAACGTACGAATGGGCGCCTTGCGGGTCAACAATCCGGGCTAATGCGGCTAATCTGCTAAATTTATCTGTGGATCATTTGGTCCACACAGGCTGTTTCCGTCTCTGCAACACGATAATCTCTTCATCTGACATCAGGTGGTCCTGATTCGCTGGACACAAGGAGTATTAAGACACCGGGTTGCGTCATCGAGCGAACGTTGCAAAAATAGAGACACCGTGAACTCGTGAGTTACACCAGGGTAATTTAATTGTATTAAAAATATCAGAGATTGTAGTAACAAGGATGGAAATAACTTCGTTGGCCCGTCGTGGACACCGTAACATGCACAACTTTCAGCTTTCTCTGCTTGAACCACGGAGTGTCGCTGATTTTGTTGCTGGAAATGTACTTGTTGATCTTTTCTCGAGGTGAATTAAAATCGACACTTTTTCGGGGTTGGTCGGAACTGGTGATCCGTTTGGAAGTTAATTATAAGGTTGACTATATCTTTTAGTGGAACTTGGATTTTTCAGTTGATGAGGAATTTATGCAGTATGCAACGAAAGATTGTTAGCTAGAAGTTAATTATATCTTTGAAAATACTAATTTAAAATATAGTAGTTACAACATAAGTTTTTTCAGTTGATGAAAGAATGAGCAATAAAATACAGGGGTTCCCTTAACGCCGGACGGCACCTAATATCGGACATTAGTTACATCTGCAATAAATGAAACGCTACCGAGCCGTTATTCCGAATAAAAATAAGTTTTCTACGCGTTTCAGTCGCGTGTGCACAGGCAGAGAGATTTATTTCTACGCAACAAACAATACGCAACCAAAGATTGCAAGAACCTATCATTCATGTACTGGAAATTTCATTTTTTAAATTCGGTGATCAGTCGATGCTGCGTCGTCACTCAGCAAGTGTCCACCTTACAAAGGTTTCATATCTTCCATTTCACCAATAATAAATCATTAAACACAAAATGCACGACGTTTCATCGCACTCCTAAAAACTCCTTTTCCGAATAGACCAAACAAATTCAAAGTCACCCTCGTCTCTCGCGAATTTCCCAAAGAGCCCGCCTAAAAGATTCACCGATTCGATTATCGACGCGAACGCACTTCCAAGTCATCTCAGATTTCTCCCATTTTCGCCTGCACTTTATTCAAGGCGATCGATCGGCGAGCCCGCGAGTCGCGACAAAGTGTCCCGTAGAATCGCGTCCCGGCGCGCGTTTCCGACTACCAAATCGCCCGACGATAAATCCCGGAAGGTAAATAAGCCTGACGGAAATGAAGCCTTTCTTCCCTCCTACCCCAGAAACCGAGGTCTTTCTTCGAGACACCGCTGCTCCGCGAGATTAAGATCCGCCCGTTTCCACGGCATGCTGCCAGCTTAGAAGAAATAACGCCACGGGGATAGGAACGGAAAGATATTACGGAAAACGCGAGAGGACGAAAGGGAGCAGATGCCTGAAAGAGAGAAGGTAACAGTGGATGAACCGAGAACAAGGAGAAAACGAGGAGATACCGGAGGGAAAAATAACGGCGAGCCAGTTCGAAAGCTAAATACCCCTTTAAAAATAGACGAGCTACCTAGGCCGCCATATTTGCGGCGATCATGTTGTCGCTGGAGAAGTTATTTCCCGCTTCCGGGCACGTTGCGTCCTTCTCCTCCGACGATCGTTTGCACGCTTCTTAATTAATGTTTAACGGCGCTTTTTTCTACGGACAAGCGGTGAGATCATCCAGAAACAAGATTTCCTTTCACGCACAGGATACAGGTCCTGTGTAACGAATTAGACGAGAGTGAAAGAAGCGGTTCGAACGTGATTCTACGAAAATAAACAGCGAACGATCGAGGTTTATTCTCGCGTCGATTGCTTCCTTTCTATGTAATTTCTGCGAATGATTGTCGAATAGCGCTGATTAGACTTAATATCTGTTATCGGGAGGCTGGATCGTTGATGGCTCTATTCGACATAGTCATCGACGAGCAGGAAGTAGGGAATTTTGTTTTTGTGAGAAACGAATGCTGGGAGATTATCGAGGGTAGCTTTTAATTTTATGAATATCTCGCTGAACAAATTCTGCGATAAACGTGACGATTTTACTTGGACTTGTAATTCTACGGTGTAAACGTAGGATGATTTATCTATTCGGTATGATTTTTCGCACTCGCGAAGGGTACTCGTTTAGGGAAAAAGCTGAGAAATCTCTGGTGATCTGCTTCCAAGAAGCGAATCACCTTGCTAACAATTCTATTTCACCTTTTCAATTCCGCCCTGCATACAGAATCGCCTCTTTTTCGCTCATCATCTCTGCCTCTGTTCAGAGGTAGCTATCCATCAAAGAAGAATCAACAAGACTTCCGCGAATCCTCGATTAGATATAACAAAGAATACTTCGTTCTGCGTAACAAGGATTTCCGAGAAGGATCGTTTCTCGATCGTAAATTAACGACAAAACGAACCATCGGAATCTAGAAATAGTTGGACGAAACGCGAGGTAGAATGAGAGAAGAATCTTCGGGAGGAAATCGTGATCGAGCAATGTAGAGTTTATGATTGTTTTCAAAATGAGTCGTTAAATTCTCGACTGTCTAGCAATTTTGGAAATTTTCAAATTTAGTGTTTCTGGAGAAGATCTTCGTAATAACAATCTTTTCTTTTATATATTGTTGGGTGAACTGTTAGGTCATCCCGTAAGTTCGTGTCGAAAGGAAAAAGTGTTTGAATGAAAATTCAAGGAAATTTCATAGCGACGACATAATAGTCCTACCAAAAAAATAAGAAAAAGTTGTGAAATTAGAAGGAGCTTACGTTTTTTTTTTTATTTTTATTGAATTTAAAGGTTCATCGAAAATATTGATCTAAACCATAAAATTCGACACGAACTTATGGGACGACAAATGACAGGATTCGTTTGCAAATCACTTTAACAAAAATATTGATCTTTTCACGGATCTTCGTCTTTTCTCAGAATATCTGTTCCAGCTACTTTACGATAAAAAATAAGATTTTTCGCAGAAGAACTACATTTTACACGATTTCTGTTGAAAACGAAAACTCTACCATTTATTATGAATCACTTGGAAAAATTATTATCAACACACGTTGATTTCTTCATCGAACACTTTAAACAATTGGAAGAACCTATCGAATTAAAAAGACCCAAAATTTCGTAACACTGAAATCTTTAAAAAAATCGAATGAAAAATCCATTAATACTAGTAGCACACATTTTGATAAAATAAAAATACA
The DNA here is from genome assembly GCF_001263275.1 of Habropoda laboriosa. Classification (NCBI taxonomy): domain Eukaryota; kingdom Metazoa; phylum Arthropoda; class Insecta; order Hymenoptera; family Apidae; genus Habropoda; species Habropoda laboriosa. The sequence continues at coordinate 262,588 of NW_017100168.1, forward strand.
TCCTTATGATTTCGACCTACAAAAACAACCTACCATTACGTATCAGATATCAAAGACTTGTACGTCCACGAATAAACTATTATCGCTCGAAATTAAAAATAGTGATCACTCAGATCGTGGTATCGTATTAAAAAAAAAAAAAAAAAGACGAGGACGAAAATAGGAGGAAATCGAAAGGGAAAACGTGTGTATACGCGTTCTCGTAACGCTGAATGCTGACCCATATTTCTAAAAATCACAGCATCGAAATAGTCTGCCGGCGTGGCGAAGTGCCGGTTATAAACGCAGGGACCGAGTTCAGCACGCGCTGCATTTCTCCGGTTTCTAGGCGTCCCGCATTCGGTGAAAAGCGAATTGCCTTACGTAATCCACGTGTCTGGGCTGCGGCGTCCCGTACGATCTCTGGCCTTCAAGCCTGTGACGAAATTGGTCAGCCGGAAGCGGCCGCGCCACGGAGACGCGGTGGCTGCAGCCACGTCTTGAACAATGGCGGCTTGTCTGTTTCTGCTCGTTGAACTTGCGTGACGCGGTTGCACAAGAAGTGGAGAGAAGTTTCAGCGGCGGAAGAAAGGGTGGTGAAGACTTTAAAACGAATGTAAAAACGGAAATGGAAATAGGTTACGAGTGAATAAAAGACGTTTCAACGGATATCTTGTGTGGAAGAGAAAAAGTACTTTGGTGTTTCTGACTAGTTATTAGGATAGAAGTATTGCATCGGGATACTTAATTAGGCAATTCTGCTGGAGCAAGGTTGAAAAGAGATTTGAACAGGTGTTTTGTATGGAAGAGAAAAAGTACTTGGTGTTTCTGGATAATATTGCTATAGGATACTTAATTAGGAAATTCTGTTGGAGCAGGTTAAAAAGTATTTTTCATGCATAAAAGATATTTTGTAGGCAAGAGAAAAAGTGTTTGGTGTTTTTGAAAAATTATTAATTGGAGTAAAAGTATTTCATTAGGACACTTAATTAGACAATTTTATTGCAGCAGGTTAAAGAGTATTTTTCACGAATAAAAGAGATTTTTTACGCAAGAGAAAAAGTGTTTGGTGTTTTTGAAAAATTACTAATTAGAGTAAAAATATTGCATTGGAATATTTAATTGGGCAATTCTGTTGGAACAAGTTAAAAAGTATTTTTCATGAATAAAAGATATTTTGTACGCAAGAGAAAAAGTGTTTGGTGTTTTTGAAAAATTATTGATTGGAGTAAAAGTATTGCATTGGAATGCTTAATTACGCAATTATGTTTGAGTAGGGTTAAAAAGTATTTTTCATGAATAAAAGAGATTTTAACAGGTGTTTTGTATGGAAGAGAAAAAGTACTTGGTGCTTCCGAATAATATGGCTATAGGATACTTAATTAGGAAATTCTGTTGGAGCAGGTTAAAAAGTATTTTTCACGAATAAAAGAAATTTTGTAGGCAAGAGAAAAAGTGTTTGGTGTTTTTGAAAAATTATTAATTGGAGTAAAAGTATTTCATTAGGACACTTAATTAGACAATTCTATTGCAGTCGGTTAAAGAATACTTTTCACGAATAAAAGAAATTTTGTAGGCAAGAGAAAAAGTGTTTGGTATTTTTGAAAAATTACTAATTAGAGTAAAAATATTGCATTGGAATACTTAATTGGGCAATTCTATCGGAGCAGCATTAAAGAGTATTTTTCACAGGTAGCTCAATAACGTTTATTTCCGTTGACTATGGCAAGCAAGGTATTTAAATTTAATTAATAAATTGAACTCCGACCGCATTTTAACGAAATCTAATATTTTTCAATATTAAATTTAAAATTAGAATAGAATTTTTTAAACCTGCTCCACAATTACGATGCTTCGTTACTCGACAAAGTTTAATTACAAAATTTAAAAAACCAAATAAATTTGAAATTCCACATTTTAAAGCTTCGTTCTAATGAAATACAATATTTCACAATATCACTTTAACACTTCATATTTATCTCACCATTTACCCCAACATATTTGACACAGTAAATTGCAACAGTATCGCGATTGCAAATACATACAAATACTGAATTTCCAAATAGCAACAAGTCGCATAAAAATTTCCCTTTACAAGAAGTACCCTCGACCACGTTAATTTTCATGTTAAAATAAACATTTTATATGGAGTTCCTTTTTCCACGAAATAACCCGATCAAAGTAGATCCAGAGTAGAATACAGATCGATATACACGTCGTCGAACGTGGAATATCCAAGTGAAAACCGTCACCTCTCGCGTACGTGACGTCCGATTGGAGAATTTAATTAATCATAACATTAATCCAGTTTTACCACGCTCTGATAGTTCCCTTCCCGATCTACGCATCATGAGAAAGTTGTTTAATTAGCCACTTAAAGTCTCACGGGTCTCGTACGTCTTCCCTACGGACAGTTCAATGTTTCCACACGTCCTCGTGGATCCACGCTGAAGAAACTTTTCACGAATGCACGGCTGTCGACGCGTCTCAAGTGGAGGCAGCCTCGAGACCGCTTCTTTCGCGACGACACGGAACGTCTGTTTTCTATCAAAAGACCAACTATAGCGGAGCAACGTACGAGTGTGTTTTAACGCAATTAAATGGACTTTGAGATTCTCCCTTTATAATTAGCACGCTGTCCTTGCCGCAAATCAACCGCGCTGCGTTCAAAAGAATTTGTAATTGAATTTGAAAAACAACTGTACGATAATTGATAATACGATTAAAGTGAATTTTCTTAAATTAAATTTCGAGATTGTTATTTCAAAAATTTCAGATTAACTAAATTTCAATATTGTTACTTCAAAAATTTCGGATTAATTAAATTTCAAGATTATCATTTCAAGAATTTCAGATTAACCCTTTGCACTCCAATGGCGCTTTTATGGCGACACGCGTAATTACTTTGGAGAAATGTACAATTCAGACTTTTTTTATATTATTTTCTGGAAGTGACGTGGTGCGAATGATTACTCGCGAAGTTTGGTAACAAAAATATATTTATTGAAACGGTAATGCTTAAACTAATTTCAAATGTACTATGTGATGCGCGTGCAGAGAAGGTCTACGACAAAAGGTCTCGTGCCTTTTTTCGGGGCTCCCTTAAGTAGCCTCTTTTCCCTGGGAAAGTCCCAGGAAGTGGGGGCGCGGGCCTGCATTGCCGAGGCAATACTCTTGTCCTCGAGGACGAAGAAACGAGGACGATGTTTGGAAAAACATCTCTCGATTCTTCGCCTCGAGGGCCAAGAGTCGCCAGGCGTGCCCCCCCGTGGCGGTCGCCACAATTTTATATTATCAAAATAATGCAAATTAACACAAGAAATACAAATACATAAATTCGTAAACACTAAAAATCCTTCTTCTTTTTTTTTTCAAGACAAAACATTGGCTTTCCAGAAGTTTCACTATTAATCTAATCAAGAAATGCTCGGAGTGCAAAGGGTTAATTAAATTTCAAAGTAATTACAGCACTGAGGGATTGAATTAATAGATTACAAATGTGATTCGTAAATTAAATTACGTAGATTAAATTTAATTGATTTTTGGTGCACTGTTAAATTAGACAATGCACCAGTCCGATTTGAGATATTGCAATTTGTCGATTCTATAATTAATTAGATTTCCAATTTAATTTACTTGCGTAAAATTACGCTAGACGTGTATTTAGCCTAAGGACAGGATGTCTTGTATGATGCAGGATTTACGTGTTATCTGTCCCATATTAATTAAGTCGTGAGTCGATATCGATGGCGAAAGTTGTAAGGCATCTTCCGATACGGTGCAACGTAGCACACGATGACACAACTGCACTATCTTAATTACAACTTAATGCGATAGAGCCGCGTTGGAATGTGAGTTACGTAGGGATAAAGACTAATCACCTGGTTGCGGAATTTATAGAGATTAAAGGCGTGATTTCCGTGGCGCAAATTGAAGAATACAGTTAATAGGAACTGGCAACAGTAGAAATGTAGCAATACAACGATTCACCTATATCTGTTTCATATTTTTAACGATAGGTACTTTTTTGTTAAATACTGTATAAGTGGAATTTTCATTATTGAGAATCCTTCACGTATCACGCTACAATGTAGCAATTTTCTACTCAGCTGCTAGTATTAATATGGGAAATGCGCAGAAACCACGTAATTTATAAAATTTCCTTCAAAAGTGAAACAATTCAGAATAAGATTAAGAAATGTAATTCATAAAAGAAATTCAGTATACTGAAGAATATAATCTATAAAGTTTCATTCAGAATTAAATGAAATTGCATATATTAAATAATACAACTTGTGAAATTTCCTTGGAATCTAGAAAAAATTCAGAACGAAATTAAATGACTTTTCTAAATAAAGTAATTTATAAAATGTCCCTCAAAAGTTAAACAAATTCAGAATAAAATAAAACTAAGTAATACAATTCATAAAATTTCCTTGGAATCTAAAAAAAATTCAGAACGTAATTAAGTTATTCTTTTAAATAACGTAATTTATAAAATTTCCCTTGAAAACAGGACCTAGTCGTCGCTAATTACTGGATTATGGGAGTTATTGGTTGTTAAATAATTAACAATCCTTATTTTAGACTATAAATTTTTATTAGACACAAGGAAGGTTCGCTTTTCTACTTGATGGTAAGAGCACTGTATACGGACTGAGAATTCTCCTACGCAACGCCCTAATATTGCCTACGACCCCGCTTGGGACCGAAGGGCCTTTTGTCACGTATCATAAACATTTAGTTCTTTACTAAACAGAGGTGGTAAAGCTAAACGGATTTCTCCGAACGTATACAAAAGAAATATATACTTCCTAGTAAGGCCTTACTGACTGACTGATAAATCTAACACTAATGACCTGTAGGTCGATGCGACGTAAGACTCGAAATAAAAAAAAAAAAAAAAATTCATAATTTTATTCAATTACTAATTTAATTCTACAAGCAATTGTTTCACGGTAACTCTTATCAAGCATGTTCTAATATGCTTCTCTCCCTAATTCGAACGTTTCAATACACAAAAAATGCACTCCACTTAAGAGGCGTAATAATCAACCCTCGGAGCTCCCAATGGTCAAGCAACACGTGTTGACGTAACGCACGTCGACTTCAGGAAACGTGGACGTGGACGCGATGCGGCAAGTTGACCATAGTTACCCTTCTCCTTCCCTTTCAGTCTCGTTCTCCCTCTGTCTGGGTACTTGCACAATTTTCCCCGACTGACGTTTGCTCTGCACGATTCTACTTCCTGTCCTCGAGGGAGCGCGTTGTTTGCAGAAAGCCGTTTGAGCAACTGGCAAACATCCTGTCGCGACGCCACTTTTCACCCGCATAATCGACGCCTCTCGCGTGGAACAATAATAGAGGGGAGGCGATGTTTGGAAAGGATAAACGAACGTAACATGCGAAATATCCAAATCAAGTTATTCGATATGTATACACTTTCGATCCTCGTGATCATTTGATAACGTATGTTGCAGTGTGTTTTAAGTGAAAATTCAGTCGTTATCGGTGTGGGAAACTGCGAAACGTCCGAATTTTATTGTGGATACGGCTCAATCCAGGCTGTGAAAGCTTCAAAAGTCTCATCACTGTGTTCATACGATATAATTTTCTTCTGGTTTTAATTTCACGTGAGATATATATTTTTGTCTCAGTTCTTATCAAAATCAGATTTTATACCAACTTAACCTTTCGTGACCAGTGGAACGCAGGCGCCTCTATTAGATCAAAAATGGATCACAAATTCTCAAAAGAAAGTAATTCCACCTCGAAAGGGTTACATCCTAAAAAAATCTATTCTGTGATAAGTGCAGTCCCCTCAAAATTAAAGAAGCCACGAATTCCCTAAAAAGGGGAATCAAAATACGTTATCGGTAGATAAGCAAATTCTCCAAAAAAATAATTCTATCCCGAAAGGGTTACATCCTAAAAAAATCTATTCTGTGATAAGTGCAGTCCACTCAAAATTAAAGAAGCCACGAATTCCCTAAAAAGGGGAATCAACATATCGTTATCGGTAGATAAGCAAATTCTCCAAAAAAATAATTCTATCGCGAAAGGGTTAAATTCTAAAATGATCAGATCTGTGATAAGCACAATACACTGAAAATTTAAGAAGCGATAAATTCCCTGAAAAGGGGAATCAATATATCGTTATCGGTAGATAAGCAAATTCTCCAAAAAAATAATTCCATCGCGAAAGGGTTGAACGCACAAAAGAAAAATAGAATATTTTAAAACTCAAATCTGTAATCGATACAATGCACTCAAAATTAAAGAAGCGATAAATTCCCCGAAAAGAGCAATCACAATCTCATTATGTAAACACGAGACACGTAACTGGTCCCCATGGGATCGAGTGCATAGGAGCGCTTGCGAAAAGAACCGAGGCAAGTTTATCCAGAATCGCGTATCGCGAAATATAACGAAAATTCAAGGATACGTCCAGCGATTTTGACGGAAGTCCCTCGGGACGAGATAAACGAAAGCCTTGCTGGACAATTAACCGAGAGAGGCACGATAGTCCTCGGTCGAGTCGTTCTGCTCGACTGTGCGAAACTTTCGCGACTGCCTACTTTTTGTTCGCCGTCACCTGCTACAAGACCGTGCACGCGATGTAATAACGCATTACAGACCCATTCACGGAAATACACAATTCCCTCCCCGGTCGACAGATAGATCGACAACAGCGACCAGATAACGTCCGAGTATCGAAAATAGTCTTATCTACCTTGAGTTATTTAATCGAACGAGATTTGCGGGGATAAAAGGAAACTATATCGAACAGAGTGTAACACCGTTGAAGGTAATTAAGTCTTATCGATTGCTTTTATCAGTTCTGCGATTATTGCAGGTTGTCAATGATCTAGGTTAACGTGATCGATGAAACGAATTTTTATGCATTTTGTCTTCGACAATGTGCAGTAAGCAAATTCTCATTCAAGTTTGAGAAATAATTGGAAAGTGTGTACACTATCGGCCAAATGTTTCGAATCACTGTGCATTGCAAGTTGCACAAAGATTCCCCGAAAAAAGCATTTACAATAATTTTTTAACGAATTTTTTTATCATTCAAATCAATCGAAATGAGGTAAAGTGCTATTGATCTCCAGAACGTCAATTTCAAATGAACAAAGAATTAGTAGCAGATTCGATGTTTATGTAAACTGGCAGGTGATTTCAAACTTTTGGCCGGTAGAGTATGTATTGTAGCATCGTGGGCTGGATTTTTTAGGAATGTTGGAAAAGTGTTTGGAAATATTGGCGGAATTTAAATTGTATGTTAAATGCTTGGAAAGTTTCGAGATACTTTCTATAAGCACGTTTGTACTTCCACGTATTCATCCTCCATACGTTATTCACTTGTTGGATGCTTTGTTTTCCCACATAAACACTCGATATTTCTCATCGACGCAGCAAATCACGTCGTTAAATTTAGTACGAAATATTCAGATTGAAAATAATATTTATCTCCGTTTTACTAACTTCGTTAAAATGAAAATTGTAAAAATGATTTATTCAAAGTTGAAAGGAAATCGCGTTCGTAAAATTTCCTACGAAAAATCCAGATTATACAACAGTAAAAATAATATTTCTCCCTTTCTCACTAACTTCGTTAAAATTAAAATTATACAACTTATTTACTGAAAATTCAAAAGAAATTAATAACCGCGTCTTTATTAAATTTAACGACATTATATATTTGAAAAAGACTTTCTAGGGTTCTGTATTCCTCGCGTTAGTGTTCCAGTTAACGAATGCTTCACCATTCCACATAAATACTCAACATTTCGCGTTCACAGTGAATAATCAACGTCGTAAAATTTAATACGAAATATGCCGCCTAATGATCGTCTTAATCTAGACATCGATCGATGGATACCCGCGACACCGTCCGTATCCTTACTCCAGAAATCTGTCGTTCGTCAACTGTTCGCGCAATCTCGCTTAATTATTGAGAGCCGTTCGAGCCCTCCACGAACAGATTTACGCAAGACACACAGTTAACTCGAAGTAGAGCAATTACACATGGAAATACAGAAATACCGATTTCCTGCCGCAATTGTACCTGCCCGCGACGTTCTGCCGTTGACAACTTCGCTAGATTTTGTCAGCAATTAGTCCGAGTTACGATTCGGTTATGTGAAGCAACCAACTTCCGGTAAGGTTCCATCGTCCGGAAGCGAATTACTGCATTTCAAGCGAATCGCGATTGAATTTTAACGAACCTGGTCAAATGGCGGTTAAACGAGATCGTTGATAAGTTTGGATCACGGTAACGCTCCACGTTCAAGATCTACGGTTAAATTTGCGCACAAATTTGTGAAAAAAGATGAAACGAGATTTTTCCTACATTTCAAGAAAATTGCAAATTTGCGTAATTTACTCCTTCGAGATTCATAAATACGGAGAGAAATTTACGAAAAATAGTTGTTAACGCTCGTGGTCGGATCTCAATGAGATACCTGGTCGAGCCTTGTAGAAATTGCACGTGATGTGCCGACTAGTGTTCAGTCTGTATTTCTCGAAGGACCACTCTTACGTATAAGAGACTATGTGAATTATATTATTCTTCGCCTGGTGTTCCCTTTACTATTGACTATTCTGAACTATTCTAAGACACGTTTACGCGTGGTTTTTAAGGTATCGGTGATGGCACTGATTGGTTGACAGGGGAATGGAAGTGGAAAACGGGGTGACAAAAATGCGAATGTTCAATTGGTGGATGGAATTTGTGGAAAGGTAGCGGGAAGGATTCGGAGCGGGGGTGACGAGCGACTTCTCACCCCTACGGGGAAAGGCCCAAGGTGACGTCAGCGCGATACCGTTGATCGGGTCACCGTGGCCGTCCGACTCTTGGGTTCCCTAAAGTTTATGACACGGTAATTGCTATTGAGAGACAGAAATTAATTTAGCTAATGCTGAGGTCACGTACCACCTATTCAGGTACGGGTAAAACCTTGCCCTTTCAAAAATAGCGTCTATAGGCGACCGTATCATAAACTAGTCTAACGAAGCCTTAACAATAGTAAAGAATTATGGATAACTCTCACTTTGACGAAAATTGCGAATTTACTTAATTTACTCGTTTAAGATTTACAAATATGCGCAGAAATTTGCGAAAAATAGTAAAAAGTTATGAATTTATATAATTTTTAACAAAAATTAGAAATTTACGTAATTCCCTACAATTTCCTTACTTTCTAAAACGCTTTCTAAAACGTTATTTCAAAAGGATGAAAAAAGTGTACATCCGTTTTAGAATTCCTTTTGCCAGGTGATTAATGCAGCGTAAAAATAGCTCGAAAAGTTGACGCTGGTAATTAATACTCGTCGCCGCGCGGAAAATAGACAGGAACTGATTTGAATTTGAAACGACCGCCAATAAACGGATGATTCGTAGAACAGCTCACGAGCAGCCGCGAGCTTAGCGCGCATCAATGGCGACGTGGGCGGCACGTGGGCAAGTGAATACGTCCCTCTTCCATCCTGAGAAACGGTAAAGAAAGACGTCTTGCCGTTGTCACAAGAATGCTAAGGAGAAAGTAACCAATCAACGTAGTACGACTTCCCTTGAGAGAACGCTTAAAAGTTCACGAAAAAAGGTACTACGCGTAAAGAGATAAGAAAAGAAGAGAAAGGAGGACTAAAATGAACATTGTTCTCTTACATGGAGTGAGTATCGAGATTAGAGTGCCAAAAATTCAACTCATGTTGGATATTATTCTATAATTAAAGTTTTTAAAGTTTACTTTTCAACTTCGTTTTAACACTCTGATGGAAATTGTTAATAATTTAACCATTT
>NW_017100168.1:272434-277753 GCF_001263275.1 Habropoda laboriosa
TCAAAACTTCTCCAAAGAATAGCATCTAAATGTTCGATAAAGAATAATATCAGAAATTTTCGCGCCGCGTTACCTCCAAAGTGCAAGTAAAATCGTTTGAACATACTTAAGTATACACCGAGCAATGCCAAACTGAATTATTCCTTAGATTTCACCTTCTTAGAACTCGTCAATCGCCGTGACTAACAGCACCGACTTCCTCTCTGTTATTAGAGACGATTATAGGCGGTATTTCCGATTTTTACACCAAGCACCGACAAAAGCAGGAAACTATTCCGTCGCTTGGACTCGTAAAGAAAGAAATGCCTGTTTACCACGTCGGTCACCATGAAAATTGCCCGCTGGTCGAATTATCGAGCCATCCACCGGAGTAATCCACGAATGAAATTTCACTTTTATCACTGTGCGGTTTCAGAGTGAATGGTGCCTCGAGAAACAGCCAGGGACATTTAAACACAGTACCAAATTGAAACTATTAAATACAATTAAGACGAAACTTATTACCATCGTAAAAGGTATACAATTCCACGAATTTTCATAAATCTTTGCCCATTTCGAGCGGTTAATAACTTCGGTCTGCTATAAAATCTCGGACAAGAAAGTAATTAAACCACGATTAAACTGATTCGACCATTGTCCTTTTCCGTATTTTTTTCAGCGTCTGTACTATTACCAAGCAAACAAAGAAATGCATATTTAAGTGTTAACTCGTGTAATACAAAATTTCAGACTTTTCAGGGTGGAATGAAAATCATTGTTTAAATTTTGAATACAAAGAGACGTTACCCTTGGATTTCTCAATAGTAATTTACTGAAAATTGTACGAACTTTTCACGCAACTTTTCAATGCTCAAATATAACCACGTTTCATATTATTGAATAAATTTCACATCAAGTGGTTCAAGGAGGATCAAAATTAGTTTAGACCAACGTAAGATTTTCCAAAGTAGAATGCAAATCATTTTTGAAATTCTACCAGAAACCACCCTGAGAACTCCTCAACGCTCAAGTACAACCACATCTCACATTACCTAATACATCTGATGACCAAACAAATCCCTCCCCAAGTGTTCACAAGACGGTCAAAACGACCAAATCCCTTATTAAACAACTTGCAACTACGTTCGAACCCCGAAACACGATCCAAAAAACCCCCACCCTGGTCCTCGAAAAGTTGCTGCAGCAAATTCACGTGAAAGGCGTGCGAAAGAAAAGAGAAAAGAAGTGGGAAGAAAAAGGAGCACGAGGTGGAAGGCGGGTTTGAGAAGAAAAGAGCCACCGAGGAACTCGCTTAATCGTGCGATAAATTAGTCGAGTCGCCCAGGGGGGTTTAAAGGGACGTAGAGGGGAGAGAAAACTGGTAGCGCATCCGCGCCGTGGGGAGATCCCGTTGGGCGCTACGAAAAGGATGTGCATTCCCATTAGAGGAGCCATGGAAGGATCCTCTCGCTGGTTAATAGCCTGGCGTTCGCCAACTTCGCTTCTACGTCACACGATCAGCGTGTTAACTACTGTGTAAAAGCGGCACTGGTTATTATGTGTGCACGAGATAATGAAAACTACGGAAACAGCCAGCGGCGGTACTGTTTCCGTGACGTATGCGCGCCTCTCTCACTCTCTCTCTGTGCTCGAAACACCCGGTTAGAGACACCGCCAGTTTATCCGATAGGGGTTGGTATCTACTCTATCCTGCAGCCACGTTCTCCATCGAGTTTGGAAATTTTCCCGGCGGAGCGTTCACGCGTGTCTCCACGGTTTTCGCGCCATGATTCCGGCCGTTGTTTACCGCGACGGATGCTTCCGGCGATGGATACTCGTTTGCAAAATCGTGAACGAATACACATTTCGAGCATTCGCGGGGATAAATAATATGGTAGATATGAGCTGTGTGTCTTTTTCTATTCATTTAGCGAGATATTGTCGAGTGACGTGAATTAATGAAGTTTGAGAAAGTTGTTCTGATATCTGGTGTTTGGATTTGTCTGATGGAGATTCGATTTTTGGATAAGTACGTAACAAAAGTTAATCTTTTATTCTGGTGCAATGGGAAATGGTAAAAAGGAAAGTGTGATAGTTTGTTAAGCGACGATGCAAAACCACCTTGACAAAAAAAATGTCAACGCGTTAATGAATACTTTTGCAACGAGTCCGGAAATTTTTGTTCCGTGGCTTACTGTTAATGCCCGTGATTGTGGCGATGAACTTTCGAGCCTTGTAGATGTTTGCACGATGTTGTGCCGTCTGGTTCGAAGGACCACCCAAATGATTGAGACTTGTAAAAAGCGATCTATTTCTATCGCGTGATGTGAGCTGGTTCCACCTTGGTCCCCCTTGTCCGTGGTGGTTGAACAACTACTCGACGACTCACTCTCCGACGTCCGTGAGAGGGATTTTTGTTGGGACACGCTGATTGGTTAATGGTTAACGATTGCATTTGCCAATCAGCGTGTCTAATGTCGTCTTTACCGCCCTTCCAGTGCGCCCTTAGCGCGCTGTCACCTTGGAAGGGTGGGTGACGGTCGCGAGGGGTGGGCGGAAAGTCCCAAAAATCTGGAATTTCCTCCGGGTGACCAATCGGCAAGCGGGCCGTTACATACAGATGTGCCATCCGTAGGCTATTCAGCGCGAGGGACACAAATTACTAAAAATCTAGCAAAGCAATTCTAGCGACCCTCGCAGGATGTAATTAGAGTCGTGCAAGCAATAAACGAAAGTCCTCAACTCAAAAATAACCGTTCCCGGTCGATCGTGCCATAAACCGTTTCTACAGAAAACCTAACACTTACAATTAGTAATTTTCATCGCTTTATACTCTGTTTTTGTTTATCTTTATATCGGATTAATCGCGATCCGATTTTAACAATACCCAAATTTTAATAAATCTGCAGTTGTAGTACGAACTCACAAATAACTCTGATTTCTTCCGGAATCCCAGGACAGACGACCAAACTGTCACCTCTTCAGTTTTTAATCCAATTTTCAGCAAAAAATATTGGTCTAAATTTTATTTTGTTGCAAAAAGTAACGCCAATATTTTCAACGATCATTTTATCTCTACCGCTGCATTACGTCGGTCGTCTAGAATTGGGGTGGAATTAAAATTCTCGAATAAGAGAAGAGCAAGTACGTATTATAACTACGTTCGTTCTGACGAAATGTTCTCGAACGAACGAGGCGAAAGTTTGTTTTCGGACATCTGCAGACGGTGGATTCTGCAGACTTGGGAAACAGTGGATGGTTGAGCTTTAGATAGAGCGATTCTGGAGATGGAAAGTTACTTCTTCTCCAGAAGTTATTCGTCGACGCGTTCAAAAAGTGATGTAGAGACGGTTAATGAAGTCTGATAAGAAAAATTTCGTAGTGGAAGTAGCTAAAGGTAAAGTTTATCTCGTGATACATGTATCTCGTAGCTAATTACCAGCATTCTTCAAGAGTTTTTGCCTCCTTCTTTGTATGTTCTTCTTCAAGTTGCAAGTAACTGTACTAAAAGTCTTCTCTGCGAAGATCTCCCTTGGCAAGCGAGCTTCTTGTTCTAGTCTCGACGAGTTAATTGTCCCATTAAGTTTTCAAAGCAAGATGGTGATAAATAGACGTTATTATTACTCTAAATATCTACATACGTTAATTGTCCTTTCTTCGTAACCTTACGAACTCTTCTTAAGAAACACGCCTAACCAAAAATAATAAAAATACTTCGTCAAAGATCAAATGATTCTCCGCATTGGAAAGTAGATTTTTCCAAACTTCAAATATATTAAGAAATATCACTTCAGTCATATTATGCCTAATTTTACATACTCCGTGTTACCACCAATTGTACATTACCTTTCATTAGACAAAAAAAAAAAAAAATAATCTTGGACACAAAGCTCAAATTAAATACACACAAAAAATTAGATTAAAGCGACAAGAATTTAACCCTTTTTTTTTATTATCCTCATTTATTTGCTATCTGCTATCATAGTGAATTGTAGATATTTATTAACATTAACAGAGTAAATTACAAATATTTTTCTCATCTGCTCGTATCTTCTTAATTTAACGCAATTGACATTTTCCTATAACTAAGTATCTTCGTGTAATTTTTCAACGTCCTAAAGTTCTACCCAAAAACTCGTATATTTTCCAGGGGTAAGGAACGCGTTAAACCATCCTTTCCTGGTAAAGAAACAAAGTTCACCCGTTCATCACGGAACCAGTCCTAGGGTACAAGAGATCCTTTCCCCCTGTTCCTGGCTCCTTTCGAGTAGCACCTGCAGGAAGGGCGACTACTCGAGAGGCAGCCAGTAGCCAGCCAGCAGCAGCACGCACCAGCTTGCATAAATACGGGTTGATTTTTGCGTGAACGAGCGACGGAGAATGGCGCGCTCGCTTTTGACTTCAATGGAACCTGTTTACCGCATGAATGATTGAACGGTGCCGGGAACTCGAATCGAGCATTGCCGATTACACCGACATCCCCGACCGGTCGTGCTCTTTTTGCCGCGTCTCGGGAAGAGATAAAATTAGACATCCGTGTGCTCGTCTTCGAGGAAGAGACTCGCGCGTCACGCGGCCCAAGTGGAAGGGTTAAAAAACGGTTTGTCGCGACGGACGAATATTCAGCGAGCGAAGAGTAGTGATTTCGAGGAGACTGGTGCAGTTGAAAATTACGAAAAAGTGAAAATTTGATAAGGAAAGGAGAAATTAAAAATTTTTTTTTATTAAGAGAGAAGATTACTTGGATATTCTGAGGTAGTTAGCATTTTTTCGGATACGTCTATGTTAAGGAGGCTGGTGTGCAGTTGAAAATTAGAAAAAATGAAAATTTGTTTAGGAAAGAAGCTTTTAAAATTTTTTTTATTAAGAGAGAACGTTTTCTGGGTATTTCGAGGTAATCAGAATTTTTTCGGACAAGTCTACGTGCATGAGAGATAAATTCAAACGTAAGCCTCTCGCTAGTGATTCAATGCAAATGAACCGGGAGAAAACGTATGTCATAATCTTTAAAACGCTCTACTGTAAAATCGTGCTTTTCTTGTCTTCGTATATTTTTCTCACAGACTACAGTAAATTCTCCACAAGTGTCAGTCAGTTTGGATTCTACAAGTGTCAGTATAGATGGTCCTTCGCCTAGGTCTGACGTGACAGTGAACGTGTTAATAAGTAAATGTTGTTCAAATTATGTCGTGTTTGATGTCATTTTCATCAGAAAAATCTCATCAATATGTTAAGAAAAATTTCGGGATAAAGAAATGTAAAGTTAAAAAAGTTGATATTTAAATCGCTTGGTTGCCTCGACTCACCTTTCATCCTTATCTTTTATTCGCTGTCCTTGTC
>NW_017100168.1:278818-312491 GCF_001263275.1 Habropoda laboriosa
CTTATCTTTTAAAACGTAGTCCCTGACTCTACAAGTGTCAGGTCTAGCTTCCTTGCGGACTGACACTTGTGGAGACATTACTGTACTGGAACGATTTTGACTACGAATTTTTTAAAATATGGGCACTAAATGCTGAGAAAAAGGAACCCAAACAGGTGATTTTAATATTTCTTAAATATTTTCATAAAAATTCAGAAAAGTTGTTCGTGACATTCTACACGAAAATATTATTAATACCAGCTATTTTTCTTGATAAAATTGGTAGTGAACGATGGAGCAAAAGAATTCATATTTATATCGGTATACGTGAAAAATGTAGGTGTTTAAACCACGTGGAATTCGCGCGTCCGAACGATCCATCATCGGGGGATTAATAGAAAGTAGCCTAAGCAACGTATAAATCACATTTATCACGGGACTAATTACGTTTAGGAAACATACCGATTCAAACTCCGCTCGGACAAAAAGAAACGGAGAAGGAAAAAAAAAATCTCAATCATCGACGAAGCAATACCGCAGATTCTTTTACAAATCACGATCCTCGCACGTCTCTCCCTTTGGAGAACGCTAACAAAAGACAGCCGACTGAACACTCTCGGCGAAAAGAACAAGCATTTCCATGCAATAACGCCTGCCACTCCGTGTTACGTAACGCCGCGTAAATAATACGATTACATTCCGTCAGGATTGCACAATCGAACGTACAACAAATTACCATAAGTCATTAATCACCTGACACGGTGCTAGTGGGTATCCACTATGTTCCAACGCTACATCCATACAAGGGAGAGAAGAGTAGTCCTGCCACCCTTGAATTAATCATGAGCAAAATTCGAGGCTCGTGAATCGTTCGTAAATATTTGACGAATGTTACAATTTCGTTTCTCCCCCCTCTCTCTCTCTCTCTCTCTGTCGATGTGGAAGCTGGCATCAGAGAGAAAGAGAGAGAGAGAGAGAGAGAGAGAGAGTGGAAGAGAGTGATAGAGAGAGCAAGGAAGAGTGGAAGAGAGTGGAAGAAAGACAGAGAAAGGAAGAGTGGAAGAAAGTGGAAGAAAGACAGAGAAAGGAAGACGCAGTGAAAAGGGGAAAGAAGAGAGAGAAAGAGAAAGGAAGAAAAGGAGAGAGAGAAAGCAAGGAAGAGATTGAACGAGAGAGAAAACAAAAGAGTGAAAGAGAAAGAGAGAAGGAGGGAGGCTGTGAAGTGGCGAAACAAGAAACAGGGTGAAACGGAGATGGTAGGAATAATATCCTAGATACGTCCAGCCAGCCACTCACCAACCCCCGTCCTCCTCTTCCGTTTTCCACCTCCTCCGCCTCTTGGCTCGAGTATTTCGACCAAGGATTCTTACCACGGGAATATTCCTTTGTTCCTACTTCACAGGTTCTTGCGCGATAAAGAACACAGGCTCGAGAGGCATGGCATCTCATCTCGAGAGCTCCACTTCAACCCGCCTCTACTCTTCTCGCTTCGCCTTTCTCTCTTTCTCTTACCGCCTGCTCTCACTCCCTCTCTTTCTACCTCTGTATCTCTGAGCCGTGTCTCTCTCACCTGTACCTCTCTTATGCCAACTTTATCCGCGTGTTTATAGGGATGTTTTTTTTAATTCTTCTAGACAGTTACGGGCGATTAATCGTCTGATAGCATTTTGACACAGACAATACGATAAAAACAATACTATTGACAGTAACGGTTCGTAAGCTTTCGAGAAATAAGGTGAAATAAAAAATTCCACCCCTTAAATTAACAATTTTCAACTTTCCATAAAGTAAACACATTTTTTCACATTCCACGAGCAAACTGAGTTGTCCAAGTCCAAATCTACTTTCTCCGCTGTCCCAGGCTTCAGAAATAAAATTTTTCGAAACAAAAAAAAATTCCTTTCGAAAAGATACAAGAGTGAAATTTCACATTTAGGTCATTAATGACCCACATTACCGACAGAGTCTCAAATTAATAAATTAAGTTCTTAAAGTTGCACCTGCACAGGATTATTCCAACCTACACAAACTATCGGATTTTCAATTTTGACCCTCTGCAAAAAAAAAAGGAGGTTGCTCATCAGTGGGTTAAGGAACACAAGAGTTGCCCGCGCATACATATATGTACCGTGGACCAGTACAACCGAAACGACAAGTTTTTCGACTGACCGTGTCCTTGACGATCGATCGCCACTCCGCGGGGACATCGTCGTGCACCGGTTCAAGGACCATCGCGGTTTCCACGAATTAAATCGATCGTCCCGGGGCCTGGGAATTTTTTTTATCGATCCGGTTGCATCGTGTTCGTTGGAACTTTAATTACGCCGGGTCCACGGATACGTGAAACCGAGAGAACGACCACAGAGATCGGCAACGATCTCAACGAGCTCGTTGCGCCGCTCGTTTAACCAGCGATTTGACTATGAAATTAGAGCGTGACCTGGTTTCAATTAATTCCCGTGTGACGCACTTTTTCCATGATTTCCTTTGCTGCTTACGCGCCGGTTTATTTATACACTGTCGCACTCTGGACAAAGATACTCGTGTATCGTTAACCCTTTGTTGCCCGTACAAAGATATTCGATGCTTTGTTCTCCATTTCATATACTTTCTTACTTTTAATATTAATAATTTAAGGGTATTTCCATATTTTTGCAAGTAGAAGATTCAGCGTAAAAAAATATTTCACATATGAAAATTAAAATGAATAGAATAAAATAAAAATATCAAAATTAATTGAAGTTATGTTTATATAGCCAAAACGATATATTGCAAATATAAATAACTGAAGTGACCAAAAAACATAGAATTTCATCTCACTCCTCCCGCAGATTCGATCACTTTATTACATTGTAATGTAATAGAATAAGGTTAAAAAATGTTTAATATGCAAGAGGTATTTGATGATAGGAGGATAGTGCGTGATCTGGGTTACTTAGTACCCACACGGTAAGTTCTTTTTGTCTTTATTATTCATCTGGCTCACGAGGTTTACAGTTTACTTATTGCTTGCTGACTGTCTGCTTCACTGACTCTGAGACTCTCCAAGTCACCTCGCGAGCTTCTTTCTCACCCTCTTCTTTTTCCTGATTGGTTACCCCCAACTTATCGGTTGTAACCAATCAGGAATTTTGCCTTTAACCCGCCGCTAGTCCTTTGCGCGCTTTTTCCAGGACCGTGGCGAATTATGGTGGGGGCGGCGCATTTGGCAGCGCCGCGGATTTTCCTCCAGGTCCGGTACTTGGGACCTCTGGCCCCGTACGCGGACCTTTCGGCAACCCTTGGTTTACGACCTGGCAAATTGCTATCGAGACCGTTGGTGAAAGTTTCTACGAAAACATGCATTGTTAGATTTGCTAAACGTTAAACAGACTAAAACGGTTTTCGCAAAAATAGCTTTGCTAGCGTGCCCGTCATAAACCGTGTTGGTCGTCCGCGCGGCAAATGCTTGCTTCTGCACTACAGCTGGTCGCCACAAATATATTGGAGTTAAAATAAAAATGCTGTATTATTTTACATGGCCAAAATTATGACCAAATATAGATTCGATCACTTTATTACACTGTAAAACGTTTAACGAAATACAGTTTCAGTGCGGTACCGGTTGAATTACATTTGGCACACGACGATGAATAGAAGAAAGGTTTGATCGACAGGAACAATTTCGTTCGGTGATTCGATTAATATACTATTGACGACCGGTGGAGCGTGGCAACTGACGTAACGTGTCATGTCTATTTCGATCGATCGATCGATTACAAAATCGTTACAAAATGCCAATCATTCTGGCGGTTCGCGTTTGAACTTTCGGGTAAATAATAGGTAAATTGTTGCGAGAGGAGAGCATGGGACTTTCTTCAAATCGGAGAAACTCTTGGCATCGTTAGGGTCACAGGGAGAGAGAGTAGATTGATGGGTGCTGCATTTACTTGGACAATGCAGTGTTCTTTTATTCTGCGTTTATTTCAACGACAAGCACGGTTGATGAATTTATCGTCGAGATCGTCGAGGACATTGACGTCTGTGTAAAGTCAGCCGTCTTTAACGAAAAGTAACTGAATCTTGCCTAACAGTGATCAACCTAACGAAACAGATACTACCTACACCTATAGATATCTCTGTTTGACAACAAAATATCGATTATAAAATGTGAAGAAGGTCGATTATGTTTCTTGAAAATTCTTATTAGAGGAAATCTTATTAGAGAGAGAAGAATGGTGTAAATTGACAAAATTCATATTTTTTAATTTAAAAACAGAATGAAATAGGTACCTATACCTATACATATCTCTGTTTGACAATAAAATATCGTATTAGAGGAAATCTCATTAGAGATAGCAGAATGGTGTAAATTGACGAAATTCATATTTTTCATCGACAAAATTTAAAAACCTAATGGAATAGGCACCTATACCTATACATATCTCTGTTTGACAATAAAATATCGTATTAGAGGAAATCTCATTAGAGATAGCAGAATGGTGTAAATTGACGAAATTCATATTTTTCATCGACAAATTATTTATATCATTTTTCATTTTTTTTTTAAATTCATCAAATTATACCGTTCTTCTGTCTCCAATAATTTTCTAGGCTAAATACATTTACCATCTCCAACTCTGAGGACAGTTTTCACCCCTTCAATCTTCACGATGGCCGATATAAAAAAACACGTATCCAATATTTTTCCAAAAACCACTATGTACCAAAGTTTCAATCAAAATCGCTGATTATCACTTTGGAATGTTCCCTGATAAAAAAAAAACTGCACAATAAACTTCACGAAATTTCATCGAAATCGATGAAAATTCGACGACAAATCGGTGGCGATCGAATGGAAAACGACTTAGCCGTGAGTTAAAAAAAAAAAGAAGGACAGCGTGGATAATGGGAAAACGTCCAGAATGGAGAAAGGTCGGCTGATCGTTTACGCACGATTTACGGACGGTGGCATTTTATTGTCATCGCGCCGTTTGAATACGATTTCTTGCGCGAGAAAGTCGTCGATTTTCCCCTTGGTACTACGCGCTCGCTCGTTGCTCGAAGGAAAGTTTAATCGGCCGCTCTCGACGCGGCAAATCGGCCTTCTCTCGCTACCGTGGCCGACGATTATAAAGTCTGATCGGGCCGTCTTGTGTTTCCTGACACACGATACACAACGTGCGCGTGGATTATGATGAGCGCCTTCTTAACCAGTGAGTAATATCGAAACGGACGGCTCTCTTCGTACTCGCTAGCCGATCGTACACGGTTTTATACCGAGCTTTTATTAACTTCACAGCAACCGGAAGCGACGATTTCCCTCTTCGATAGCGGAATATTCTCTCGCTGCTTTTCCAACAAATTTTTTCACCAACTTGAACAAGACGGATCGAGTAATGAAATTTGTGAAGGTAAAGAAGTGAAGCCGAGTCTCTGAGCTCTGCGTTTAATTAAGCTCGACGTTTAATTAAAACGACAAAGCACGGAACACTGTGATATTTAAAACATTATGAATTAAAATTGATGTAAAATTTTGGAATTTTTTTTTTTTTTAAGTATTCAAGCCTGCTTCACAATTAGGGTAATTCATTATTGTTTCGTACCGTATGTAATTCAAATCATTCACTTATTGTTCATTCTAAATGAATTGTAAATACTTTACTTGATTAAAAGAAAAATTGTCAAGAATGTTGTTTGTGTTTCGTACCGTGCTCTTATTTATTCGGTTATAAGGCGTCACGGTCTCTTTTCAACCCAATGTGGAATGGGACGAAGATTGTAATGAATATGTTTAGTGTGGTTGTTGTTCGGTTATGAGTTGCTTTATTGTGGAGCCGTGGTTCAGCTTCTTGTTACAAGGCTCCTTTTTTCACTGACTCTATGTTAAACAGAGCTGCTTATACAGGGTGTCCCGTAAAGAGTGTAACACCCGGAAATGGGGGGTTGCTGAGGTGACTCTGAACAACTTTTTCCTTTACCAAAATGTTGTTCGAAGCTTCGTTTTCGAATTATTAACGAAAAACACTGGCCAATCAGAGCGCGCGTAGAGCTCCCGCTCAGGCAGGGACGAACAGAGATTCACCCGCGCGCTATCATGAACAAGCGTACGCGTTCACACGAGAGAATCCTTCGAATGTGTTGTGTCTCCTCGAACGGTTGGAGATCTAGTGGTGTTCACTCGCTGGAACCTTTTCTGAATCTCTCGATCGATTCCCGAATTTTTCTGGAGTCCTCCGTGACTCCCCCGCCAAGCGCAAGAAGGCACGCTGATTGGTTTTTCACGAAAGTACAAATTACCAATCAACGTGCACCTTGAGTGTCACCCACCCTTTCATTGCGCCCTTAGCGCGCTTTTCCTTGGAAGGAGTGGAACCCTACCTGCGGGTGCGTGGAATCTTCGCTGTCCTTCGGTGACGCGTCGGAAATTCCCGCCAGGTCAACCCTCAGCCGAGAGTGCCATTATACGCACGTGTGGATTGACCCTTCAGTAATACCTGGTTTATGACACGTCTTCGGTTATCGAGGACGCGGAAAAGTGAAAATTCTAAAGGCATTGTTCTGTAAGATTTACCAATCAACGTGCACCTTGAGTGTCACCCACCCTTGCATTGCGCCCTTAGCGCGCTTTTCCTTGGAAGGAGTGGGACCCTACCTGCGGGTGCGTGGAATCTTCGCTGTCCTTCGGTGACGCGTCGGAAATTCCCGCCAGGTCAACCCTCGGCCGAATGTGCCGTTATACGCGCGTGTGGATTAACCCTTCAGGAATACCTGGTTTATGACACGTCTTAGGTTATTGAGGACGCGGAAAAGTCGAAATTCTAAAGGCATCGTTCTGTAAGAAATCACTTATTTTTTCGCAGAGCTACGAAGCGTCTTTGTTCTCAAAAATAACCTTCTCGTGCGAGCGTGCCATAAACCCGGTCAACGAAGACCTCATGCGTTCCGTACCTGCGCGACGAAACAGAGATTATCGTCGGCGAAATTTTCATTTCACTTGAATTTTAACCTTCGAATTAATTTTTTCATATTCTTATTTTAACATCGTAATATCCTTGCAAGATTGAAAATGCCTTAATTGAGTGTTCGATATCTTTCAATCTCCTCAATACGCTCGCGCCAAGAAGTGCCCTTTCGAAACTGACTTCCCTCGGATTAAACCCTCGAAGCTCAGTGGAGTTTTTAACCGGGTCTTCAATAATCGATAGCGAAATCCTGAAACTTCACGCCGAACGGCTGTCGATCGGCGAAGAAGAAGTCGTACGCCTCTTTGCCTCGGTTCACATTGCACGCGGACCACGCGAAATTCTGCCCGAACTAAGCAGGCGTTGTGCAGCTGGCGCGCGATTTGGGTGGCCGAGTACACACGCTCGGGAAGAAACTTTTAAGCGGGCCACGCTTCGCTTCCAGAGACGCTAACTGTCGTGAACCACTTCGAGAATTCACTATCTCCCGTAACTAGCAGAGCTGCTTCGACAGTTCTCGGTTTTCCCGGGGAAAAATTTTGCGGGAAGTTCGGCTGATTTGAATAACAGCCAATTCGGATTCCTTCTAGAGTTAAGTGGAGGCTCGTTTCTTCTGTTAAATATTTCTCTATTGATTCGATCAATTCGTAAATTCTTTGATGAAATAATTTTTGGATTCTTTTTTTAATTTAATTGCTCGTAGAATCAGTTCAAATTAATATTTGTAAGTTTATTTAATATTCGCCTTTATAATAACCCTTTCATGACTGGATTCGTTTTTTTTAAGAATTTGTAATGAATACTGATTGGGAAGAATTTTTGTTCCAATACTTTCTAATTGTGATATTTTTAAATTTAATATTTGTCAATTTTTTTAATATTCGTTGAATATGCCGACGATGAAATTAAGTTCTTTAACCCTTTCATGACTGAATTCTTTTTTTAAAGAATTTGTAACGAATTGAGAATAATTGTCGTTCAAATACTTTTTAATTTTAACATTTGTCAATTTTTGTCGATATTTATTAAATATGCTAACGATAAAATTTTGCAACAGATATTTTCAAGCTTACAGAGCACAGTTGCAAAATTTTCCAACTTTCAAGAGATCTAAAATTGTGGAATTTCGAGGTGTGCAATAAAATTTCGGAATATTCAAGAGCCGCAATCGCATTATTCCCCGCCACGCAATGTTGCAACCCCAAAATGAAAAACGTTCACAGAGTCGCGAGAGTGTCATTTACATTTCCATTGTTGTTTCGCGTAACGTTTCGGTAATAACGCGAAACGAAAACGAGTCAGCGACGAGCTTAATTAAAATCGAGGAATAATTAATCAACCGAGTCCTGTAATTTCGATGCTCGAGTACCTAAACGAGTATTTAATGGATGATTTCGCCTCTCTTTTTGTAGTTTAGACTTAAAATTTTCCGGACCACGAATTAAAAAGAAAATTATCAACATAATTCATGAACTTAGCCGACGTCTCAAACTCTTCTTAAAATTCTCAAATAACTGTTTGTCAACAAAATTCACCGACTATCCACTGGACTTATTTCCTCAACTCTTCTTCATTACACACTAGAAACACACATACATTTACAATTTTCCTAACACTCACAGACATATCCCAAAAATCATACTTTTTCCTCGAACATTCATTCCACAAATTCTTCTCACGTCGTATCGCCTTTATCCGACCAAATCTCCCGAATTATACGAAAACTGGCAAGGATACGGTGTCCAAGTTTCCAATCTCGAAACTTTCGCAAAAGTTCCTGTCCTCGACAACCGTCCGCTAATGTTCAATTTTTCAAGGGTGGTCACCGATAAAACCAAGAAGAAGAAAAACGTGTCTCGTTAAAAGATTCTCCAATTTTCCCCGACAAATCTCGCGGTTACGATCAGAACGAACGGAGAAAGACGAAGGTAGTAACTTATTTGGTTCGAGGGTCTATTAAAGCCAGGCATGAAAAATATTTTTCCCCCGTTTGCTGATTAAACAACGAGAAGAGAGAGCGAGTGGCCCCCCTCTCGGTCGTCCTTCTCTCCCGGCAGATTTTATGCTAATTTAATCCCAGCGAATAAAACGGAAAACGGGAACTTTTTCCTGCGATTTATCTTGCCCGAGATAATTAGCGAGGGATTATAAAAGCAGCGAGCTACCTGGAACGGTGGAAGTCAAATATTAAATTGCGAAAGTTAGCCCGCGGAATCGCGGGTAACTCGAGCGTTTTCCTTTTTATTTAAAGATCTCTGTTACAGGAACAAAGAGTGAGAGAGCGTGAGATACCGTACGATTAAAACTCTGCCATTCGATATGATGCTTTATAAGTCTCTCAAGGCGAGGATTTGTATGTTCGATGTTCTCCAAACGAGGAATATTAGCTGCTTCGTGGAAGAAAGAAATGTCAAGCTGATTGTTCAATGATAAGGACATATCGTATTACTAAAACGTGTGGAAAATATTTTGAAAGTAGAAAAATTTGGCTATCTGCTGTAAAAAGAATCAAATCTTAGCTTTTCTGGTTCGGTAATTTGAAAATCACAATTCTACACGAAAACGTACTATCTCGTTTCGTTTTCTCTGTTTGCTCTCTGTCTACGTTATTTTGCACACAATATCCACGCCCGTGGAGATGAATAAATAAAATTGCATCGAAAATAGTGCAAAAGGAAAAAACGCCTGTACACAGATACTCCACACACGATTCATCGTCATACATACAGTCATACAATTTCCGATTCAATTTAATTTCTCACTTAATCTCACTTTTCTTTTTTTCCCCCTTAATTCTCATGCCTATCCACCAATACTTCGTTTACTCTCTGTCTACGTTATTTTGCACACAAATGTATATTCACACACAAACAAATAAATAAAATGGAGTAGAAAGAGGGAAAAAATATTATTCGATCACTTTGAATAATACACAATTTCCACCACCCAAATACACCACCGTACACACATTCACTCAACGTGATTAAACAAACGTGAAGCACAATTCAACCACGTCTCGCTCTACAATTTCTTTTCAGCAACATTTCCCTTTTTCCCCGTTTCCTCCAAAGACCCTTACACGTTTCGGTTCACCGAGTCTACCTCCAACTTCAACAAGAACTATAGAGAAAAACGCGAGCGCGCAAGACGTTGCAGGGAACACAGTAGAGCGGCGTTAATTAGGTTTAATTAGCATTATGAAAGTGAACGATGAATAGAGTCCCTCGATACAGGCCAAGTGCGACGCGGCGGACCCTTTAACGAAGCCGCGAAACACGCAGAAAACTGCCACTTAATTACCAGCTGACTCTTTCCAAAGGCGCAAATCGCAACGCACGACCGCCGCGTATAAATCACAGCTCTCTGTCTCGTTCGAATAGGGAATCGGGTAACGGTGTGCTCGTAATAAACGTGATAACTATCAAATATTTTCGTTAAACACGGGGTAAGTCGCGGGTGTTAAGCCGCGTGCAACATGGAACCACACGGTGGAACTGGCAGCTCGATCATGTTGAAACGAGAGCCGGGCTAATCGCTGCGAAACGATATTAACACACAAGCGTCGTGACAAAGGCGTTTCTCGTTGCCTTGACTCGAATTCTGGCCGAGCCCCCTCTAACTCCACAAACGTGATCACCAACCGCCACACTGAGGAACGAAGTCGTTTCCTTTTCTCGTTAGGCGGTGTGTAAACTGTGCTTCAGGTGGACGAACAGAAAAACACGCGATCTAAGTGTCTCTAGTTTTGTCAAAGGTAATTTGGCGTAGCATAATAACTGGAAATTCTTCTTGAGAATTGATTGCGATACTCTTGAGCTTATAATTAAAGAAAAAAGAAATTTGGCGAGGATTCGTGAGACGTTATCAGTGTGTATATTGTAAGAAATGCCAGATTTCGGCGGCGAAATGGTGGCCTGGACTTTGTCACAAAGGAAGAAAAAGAACGCGGGTACCTGAGGGTACCATAAACTAAGCCCTTTCCCCGGAAAATCGAACGAGGGGGATTCCACAACTGTCAGTAAAATGTAGCCTTGATTCGACAAGTGTCAGTAAAATGTAGGGTCGATTCCACAAGTGTCAGTAAAATGTAGGGTCGATTCGACAAGTGTTAGTAAAATGTAGGGTCGATAGCAGCAGCAGGAAAGCTGCTAAACAATTAGAATTAAATGTAACGATAGAAATTATTGCAATAATACGTAATGCAATTAAAAAATTGAAAGAATCAAAAGAAAAAACGCGAATTCATATCTTTCTCGATTCTAGAATATAAGAAAATTTGAATAAAATACGCGACGATAACTGGGGAGAAGCATAAGTTAAACGCGTAAAAATATTCAATAATAAACGAACTAGGGATGAAGCTATTATTTCAATACGCGATGCACTGACTCTAGTATTTACTAAAATTCAAAAATTCTCGTATAAATTCCAAAAATAGATTATTAATTACGGTAAACTACTGAGACGGTCTAATTTAGGGTGGGCATGGTGCACGAGTGTAGTGCACTTGTTCCAAATCAGCTCACAATATACCACAATAAATCAACTAACTATTTAACATGCAATTCATGCAAATTCCTTGGAAGGTAAATTATTAGTAAACAAAATAGCAAGTCATAAAATAAATTCAATATCAGAGAAAATATATGAAAAATACTGAAAGAAAAATTTCAAATTAATTTCAAATATTGATTGTTATACTGTAACGAAAAAGCAACCTCTCAAAGTCATTTCAATATCCTATTCGACAAGTCTGAAGAACAACGATGACTAAAATTCAAATGTTTATTTCCCTAAACCTTCAAAATAATTTCGAAATATTTTATTCGAAGCGGAGTATTCCAAGTCAGTATCGATAATTGAAGAAATTATTTGATTGTATTTAAAAGAACCGAAAGGAGAATATTTAAAGTCTGATATTAAATGTCTAGCAAGTACCAGTAATTGGTAAAATGATTTATATTTCTTTTAAAAGCTGGTAGTGTATTATTTTTGTTTTAATTGTGCTGGGATTTGTTGGTTTGTTAAGGGAGGATAATAGCGAATAACGTGTGAAATTTGAAAATGAGAGTAAATAGGAACGATTGGATAACGAAATTGGGAGAGTTAGAGAGAATGTGTGAACAGACGAGAAGAAGAGAGGTAAATGATCCAACATGAGAATGTAAGTGTATATTTTTCGGTAATTACTTTATAATTGCTTTATAATTACTTTATAATTACCGATTAGTGGAGAATATTGTTTACATGCAATGGAAGTTTACTGGTGATGTTTATAATTTCGAAAATTCAGGTAGAATTGTAAATATACTGTATCGTAATTCGAATTTAAGTAAATTAGGTTGAACTGCAGTACACAGACGTTACTTTAGCTTGAAATAAATTCGAAACATAGAATTCACAGAGAAAACACTGCGAAACAGCAAAACGTAAACGTTACAATTGTTATAACATGTAAGCAAAAATTTCAGAATTAATTATACGAGTATTTCTCATAAGATTACCGTTACAAGAATATTTCACGTTTATTAATAATTTTATAAGAATTAGGAATATTAATTCACTTTGTTAAAATGCAAAAACTAATAATTTTACAGCAAGTGTTAAGAATTAGGAGCAGCATTCGTTACAAGTTCCACAAGGATACTGAAAGAAAAATTTCAAATTAATTTCAATTGCTATTACGAAAAAGCAACCTCTCAAAGTAATTTCAATATCCTATTCGACAAGTCTGAAGAACAACGATGACTAAAATTCAAATGTTTATTTCCCTAAACCTTCAAAATAATTTCGAAATATTTTATTCGAAGCGGAGTATTCCAAGTCAGTATCGATAATTGAAGAAATTATTTGATTGTATTTAAAAGAACCGAAAGGAGAATATTTAAAGTCTGATATTAAATGTCTAGCAAGTACCAGTAATTGGTAAAATGATTTATATTTGTTTTAAAAGGAAAATTTCTAATAGGTATTAGTTAAAATGAATTGTTATTCAGTCTATTGTATTGAAATTCTAATTGATTCTAATGTATACAAGTGTTACAAGAAGGCTGAGTGTGTACAGGGTGGACACTGACTCTAGTATTTACTAAAATTCAAAAATTCTCGTATAAATTCCGAAAATAGATTATTAATTACGGTAAACTACTGAGACGGTTTAATTAAGGGTGGGCATGGTGCTGCTTTAGTTTGAAATGATTTATAAACACATAATTAACAGAGGAAAAACCGTGAAACGGCAAAACGTCTACATTCTAATTGTTATAACATGTAAACAGAACTTTAAATTTAGTGTAAACAGAAAAAATATATAATACAATTTATTTCACGGTATTGCAACAAATAAACGTTGAATCAATATTTAATTCGTATAAAAACAATTATTTAACGTAATAATTTTACCTTCACTATGGCTATTTTTAATCTACGACCACAGGTCAACCTGATTCCTAATCCATACGAACTTTAAATTCAGTCTAAACTGAGAAAATATATAATACAATTTATTTCATGGTATTGCAACAAACAAACGTTGAATAGATTCTTAATTCGTATAGAAACATTTATTTAAAATAATAATTTCACCTTCACTATGGCTATTTTAAATTTACGACCAAGGGTCAACCTGATTTTTAATCCTCCGAACTTGATTTCACAACGAGAAAGTAATAAGATCGTTGAAACGTACTTATTTGTCAAAGAAACTTGCAAAAATGTATAAATAATAATATGTAATGTTTTAACAAATTTTTGGAAGTATAAATTAATAATAAAATTGTGAAAATTAATAAATTATACGTTATTATAACATTAATAGAATTATGACTAAACCGAAGTTCGAAGTCGAGTATTTAAAGTCTGATATTACGTGCCTAGCGAGTGCCGGTAATTGTTAAAATTTGTTTAATAATTAGTAATAGAAATTCTAATTGATTCTAATGTATACAAGTGTTACAAGAAGGCTGAGTGTGTACAGGGTGGACATAGACTAGCTAGTAGCCCCCGACCACTCTATTCACATCTCAGAACCTTCAGGTCAAAATACGCCGCGAAGTGTCTAGGGCCCAGTATAAAGGGTAAATGATTTCGCGGGACATCGGCGGGTCCTTATATACCTGCGGTACCCTCTCCCCAAAGTCATTAGCAAAATCGTCGGTTAGGTCAGGCGGGAAATTTTCGCGGGAGATTTTCGCGGGAGATTTCCGATATCGTAACACGGTATAATTTATCAATTTTCACAATTTTATTAAAAATTTATACTTCCGACAATTTGTTATAACATTGCATATAACAATTTATACGTTTTTACAATATTCTTCAATGGAAACATAGGTTTTAGCGTTCTCGTTACTTACTCGTGGTTAAATTAATTTCGTAGGGATTAAAAATCAGGTTGACCTGTGGTCGTAGATTAAAAATAACCATAGTACAGCTAAATTTATCGTGTTAAATAATTCTTCTTACACGAATGAAAAATGTATTCAACGTTTGCTTGTTACAATACCATGAAATAAATTATATTACACATTTTCTCTATTCACACTGAATTTAAAGATTATAACGATTAAAAATCAAGTTGACCTGTGGTCATTTATCAAGAATAATCATAATAAAGCTGAAATTATTGTGTTAAATAATTTTTTTAATACGAATTAGGAATTTATTCAACGTTTGCTTGTTACAATACCATGAAATAAATTATATTATACGTTTTCTATATTTACACTAAATTTATTTATTTCATGGTATTGTAACAAGCAAACGTTGAATACATTTTTCATTCGTGTAAGAAGAATTATTTAACACGATAAATTTAGCTGTACTATGGTTATTTTTAATCTACGACCACAGGTCAACCTGATTTTTAATCCCTACGAAATTAATTTAACCACGAGTAAGTAACGAGAACGCTAAAACCTATGTTTCCATTGAAGAATATTGTAAAAACGTATAAATTGTTATATGCAATGTTATAACAAATTGTCGGAAGTATAAATTTTTAATAAAATTGTGAAAATTGATAAATTATACCGTGTTACGATATCGGAAATCTCCCGCGAAAATCTCCCGCGAAAATTTCCCGCCTGACCTAACCGACGATTTTGCTAATGACTTTGGGGAGAGGGTACCGCAGGTATATAAGGACCCGCCGATGTCCCGCGAAATCATTTACCCTTTATACTGGGCCCTAGACACTTCGCGGCGTATTTTGACCTGAAGGTTCTGAGATGTGAATAGAGTGGTCGGGGGCTACTAGCTAGTCTATGTCCACCCTGTACACACTCAGCCTTCTTGTAACACTTGTATACATTAGAATCAATTAGAATTTCTATTACTAATTATTAAACAAATTTTAACAATTACCGGCACTCGCTAGGCACGTAATATCAGACTTTAAATACTCGACTTCGAACTTCGGTTTAGTCATAATTCTATTAATGTTATAATAACGTATAATTTATTAATTTTCACAATTTTATTATTAATTTATACTTCCAAAAATTTGTTAAAACATTACATATTATTATTTATACATTTTTGCAAGTTTCTTTGACAAATAAGTACGTTTCAACGATCTTATTACTTTCTCGTTGTGAAATCAAGTTCGGAGGATTAAAAATCAGGTTGACCCTTGGTCGTAAATTTAAAATAGCCATAGTGAAGGTGAAATTATTATTTTAAATAAATGTTTCTATACGAATTAAGAATCTATTCAACGTTTGTTTGTTGCAATACCGTGAAATAAATTGTATTATATATTTTCTCAGTTTAGACTGAATTTAAAGTTCGTAAGGATTAGAAATCAGGTTGACCTGTGGTCGTAGATTAAAAATAGCCATAGTGAAGGTAAAATTATTACGTTAAATAATTGTTTTTATACGAATTAAATATTGATTCAACGTTTATTTGTTGCAATACCGTGAAATAAATTGTATTATATATTTTTTCTGTTTACACTAAATTTAAAGTTCTGTTTACATGTTATAACAATTAGAATGTAGACGTTTTGCCGTTTCACGGTTTTTCCTCTGTTAATTATGTGTTTATAAATCATTTCAAACTAAAGCAGCACCATGCCCACCCTTAATTAAACCGTCTCAGTAGTTTACCGTAATTAATAATCTATTTTCGGAATTTATACGAGAATTTTTGAATTTTAGTAAATACTAGAGTCAGTGCATCGCGTATTGAAATAATAGCTTCATTCCTAGTTCGTTTATTATTGAATATTTTTACGCGTTTAACTTATGCTTCTCCCCAATTCTCGTCGCGTATTTTATTCAAATTTTCTTATATTCTAGAATCGAAAAAGATACGAATTCGCGTTTTTTCTTTTGATTCTTTCAATTTTTCAATTGCATTACGCATTATTGCAATAATTTCTATCGTTACATTTAATTCTAATTGTTTAGCAGCTTTTCTGCTGCTATCGACCCTACATTTTAGTGACACTTGTCGAATCGACTCTACATTTTTTTTTTTACCTGGAGGTAGGCCGACTCTATGTGATAAACAATTGGCAACCAAACGGTGGCTCGCTAAAGCGAAATATTATGACATTAAATTAATCACTCAATAAGTTTTAACGTATTAGATTGTTTCGTCGATATGGCCATGGTGGTCATCAGTGACTGGAGTGCCTCAAATGTTTAGAATAATTAAAATAAAATAAATGTTGTCAACTAAAAATTTTGAACGTCATAGCTAGCTAGACATTATTTTCAATTGAAAAAAAAAAATTATAAAGCATAATACTATAATCCTATGCTTAAAATGTATTTTCTTGTGGCCGCCTGACAGCAACCTGTAAATCTGGCGCGACAGTGAACGTGTTAATAAGTAAATGTTGTTCAAATTATATCGTGTTTGATATCATTTTCATCAGAAAAATCTCACCAACATGATGTTAAATAAAATTCCAGATGAAAAAAAGTAAAAATTAAAGAAATTATATTTTTCTATTATGATTTGTCGAGCCGTGTAATCTCGTAAAGGAAACCGACTGGTGTAGCTTGGTTTTACCTTGTCTCGCGCACGTCATAGTGAAAACGTCCTCTGTACATGATTCCTGTATTATATTAATAAAACTACTTTTACACACGAAGAAACGTTCTTCGAGACTCCTCTCTTTGCCGCGGCATAACAGTACGACGAATGCAGTCATTTTGAATCATCAGAGATAAAATCAGGCGGTTCTGTTCACGTTTGGTACAGAAAATACTCCTATTTTACGTATCAAATGTAAATAAAGAAGAAAAGTATACGCATTTATGCACGATTGCTTCTTGAAACCCGTGTACGATAGAAAGGAGGATGTTAAAACAAGGTCAATTTTGGCATACGGCCGGAACGAAAAATTTTTTTACAGCATGATTCTACGCATTCTAAGGAACGAAAAATGCAATTGTCATTTTTCCCGGAAATGATAGGAAAGTTATAAGAAATGCGGTTCAAGGTAAGAGTACGACCATACTTATAACTTAATATTCCGTCTCGTTTTCTTCGGACGATGGTCTCTTCGTAAATTAACCACTTAGAAACTCATGTTGATTGTTGTACATTTGTGTTTAATAAAAACCAAAAATAATGAAAAATAATTAATAACAAATTAATCGAAACTGTAGCTGTGTAGCTCGCAGAGACACGCTTCTCGTTTCATTTTTCTCCCAAGCTGAGCTGTTCGTTGTGTACTTGAATTCGGTGCACTATCTTCTTGTATGCAGCGGCACTTAATTCACACGAACGAATATGCTAAGTACTTAAATTGATTGGAAATCCGCGTATAATCGAAAACGCGTTGTTCGGTGTATTCCCTACAAGACTATAATCGCGCAGTATAAGCGACGTTCGTCGTGGCACTCGTTCGACAGCCTCGTAAACACCGACTGAGGACGAGTCGTCCTGCCCGATTTCTGATCGCTGTACGCCCGCAACTGTTCTGGGAAAAATTCTAGGCCTTAACTTCTTAGAACTCGTGATATTTCTTGCGAGCCTGGGTCGCTGTACATACATCGAGTCAAACATAAACAACGCGAGCCTGGGTCGCTGTACGTACATCGAGCTCTGAGAGTGACTGTCTGAGAGCATCGCTCAACTCTCTCAGTTACGACTCGAATAAACAGTTGCTTTGCTTTTAAGTTAGTTAAGAAATGCAAATTCTGTTAGAGTCTTACTTTCTTATTGTATCCCTGTCATGACGATTATTTTATTATATTTACGATAGTTTATTATAACTTTCATCACTTCTAGAATAAATAACTATTGGTCTCTGATCATCAAAGAATTCCTTGTTTCGATTAAATTGTCATTAATCATTTTTCATTATTTTTGGTTTTTATTAAACACTAATGTACAACAATCAACATGAGTTTCTAAGTGGTTAATTTACGAAGAGACCGCATTTCTCATAACTTTCCCATCATTTCCGGGAAAAATGACAATTCCATATTTCGTTCCTTAGGATGCGTAGAATCATGCTGTAGAAAAATTTTTCGTTCCGGCCGTATACCGAAATTGGCCTTTTTTTAACATCCTCCTTTGCTGTGGGTCAAACTGACCCTGTATTCGCCTTCCGAGGATTAAACAGTAATAACACTATGTGAATGTTAGTAAGTTGTGTTTTACAGGGAAAAGTAACGGAGAAAGAATTAATCACATCTATTTAGGTAAACTCATACGTGTCATAGATTATGGTTAAGATGCAGCAAAAGCAATTACATCAGCAAGAACTTATATTTATTCGACAGGAGTAAACAACATTTTCCTCAAGCCAGTTCTCGTATCATCCAAAACAATAGGAACGCTTAAATAGCTCAAGTTAAATGGGACATCCCATATACCATGTTACGACACATATTTGCCCCAACTTCTATATCAACGTGTCACCTCGTTCAACTAGTTACCTCGTGTAAATACACCAGTCTAGAGTAATCAAGCATCACGTTACAAACTCCATTGTAACATTTAACATTCTCGTCGCTGGCAATTTTACTCTAACATTTTGTGTCTTATTTTAATGCTACATAAATAACAATTAACACTGTAAAATTAGTATAACCATTCAAAATAGAAAGAAACCTATTCTTGCCAAGTCGAGGTGTTGCGAAAAAAATTACGTCGAAAACTAAACTTAGCTATATATTTTATTAAAGTTTCTAATTAATAATAGTTATTTAAACTTGTTATTTTAGAATTTGAACTTTTTCTCGTGTTTCTTTTCTTTTCGGAAAAATTGTATAATTTGGAGTTCAGGGGAATCATTGCTGGGAACACAAAATATCTTCGGAGAATCTTCAGATTACTAAAATCACAAAAAATCTCAGGAACACTTTCAGATTATTAAAATCACAAAATGTCCCCAGAAAATCGTCAGATTATAAAAATCTCGAAGCATCTCCGGAACATCTTCGAATTAGTAAAATCACAAAATATCTTCGGAGAATCTTCAGATTACTAAAATCACAAAAAATCTCAGGAACACTTTCAGATTATTAAAATCACAAAATGTCCCCAGAAAATCGTCAGATTATAAAAATCTCGAAGCATCTCCGGAATATCTTCGAATTAGTAAAATCACAAAATATCTTCGGAGAATCGCAAAAAATTTCCAGAACACCTCCAGATTCTTAAAACCACAAAAAACGTCACTGGGATGAAAAATGAGAACCGCTGAGATAGAGAGAACGCTATACCCGTGGAATGTCCTAATGTGCCGAAATCAGCGTTTTATCTCGCCTCAGTCACCTGGCAACAATCTCGCTTATCATCCACGAAACGATCTCGCGACAGAAATCGGCCACTTAACCCGTTCTGCAAACACAGGCCAGCCCACCGTCGATCCTCCTCACCTAACCGTCTACACACACGTGTCTCTGTGCATTAATAAACAAGAATCGTGCGCTTTCACCGGGATTTGATTGAATCGCGAAAACGGGATCACACCCGGAGGACGAAACAGTCGTACTACATATATAGGCGAAGGAGGAAGTTATTACCGTATGAATATCGAAGTGAAACCAGGGTTCGTTTGATCGCTTCATTTCCGATCTCTGGCCCGATTCTCAGGGACAATGCACGTACATACGTACCACTATGATGATCGCGCGACCCTGCGGTTCGACGTTATTCATTTACATGAGCAGATCGAGAGAGAGAGAGAGAGAGAGAGAGAGAAGTGGCTTTTGTTCTCGGCTCGACGATCCTGTTGACAGCTACGAGATCGGGGATCGTGATCGACCGAAGGTAACACAGTTTCTGGAGTGTAACTTCGGTGCTCCAGTTGCTCGATTTAGGCCAACCCCGATGGAACCTCTGAATTATACACACTAGTCACCATTTGAAGAACAGACGTTTGACGAGGTTGTTTTGTGATTTCGATTGTTAATCAAAAATTTTAGCAAGTAGATATGGTTACGAATACGGGGATTGATTTGCATATCGGTAATCAGGATTTGAATATTGAAGATACGTTATCTGACGGTGGAAACTGTTCCAATGAAGTAAATTATATATTTGTAGTACCGACATTAACAATGATTATATATAATCGAAGGAACGAGTCTTTTACTGAAAACATTATTTTGGTAAAAGTTGTGAAATTAATATTTGTAAGTTTTGAAAAATGGACAATGTTTCTTTGGAGAAAGTTGCGAAATGAACATATGAAAGTTTTGAAGATTAAAGAAATTTTGATAAAAGGAAGTTTCTGATTATTGGAACATTCAAGTGTCTGTCATAATTTAAATATAATGTTTTAATACAGAAGAAAATGTGCTTTGAGTATTTTAAACATTAGTATTTATTTATCTTTAAATGAGAATCTTTTCTGTATGCAGCACTCGCAATAGGAAACGACCTACCCCTGAGAGTTGTTTCGATAACTATTATTCCACCTAATTGGCACCAATTGCGAAGCCCTTTAGAATACTAATCCCTAACAAGTGCATTTCAGACTCACAATTACAACATCAATAGACCAGACTTGGGATCCACTTCTCGGCAATCTATATTCCGCTGCTTCTAGCACAAAAGCTTGCTTAGAATACAAAGAACTGGGAGTGAAATGTGTAATAAAATATATAACGAAGCTGTTAAGATCGAAAATTCGAAAAAAAAAAAAACAGAAAATGGAGAGTACTCGATCTTCAATGTAACATAAAAATTACCCCAAAATGCAAAGAAACTAGGAAAGAAAAATGCAATAAAAAATGTAATCAAGCTACTAAGATTGAAAATTCGAGAAAAAAAAAATTGAAAAGCACTTGATCTCCAATTTAAAATTAAAATTAAAAATTCGAAAAAAAAAGTGATAAGCACTCGATCTCCAATTCAACATAAAAACTTACTTAGAATATTAAAAAACACAGTCAAAAGTATAACGAAGCTATGAAGATTAAAAATTCGAAAAAAAAAAGAAGAAAATAGAAAGCTGCGAATCTCCAATCCAACCCAGACATCACCGATTGATACATCAACAATATTAGCTTTCGGTTTGAGCTCGTGTTTCGCTTCGAGCATACGTAAACGTGTCGCAAATATCATAGTTTACCTCATTAGGATCTGTTTAAAGGACTGATAGTGGTGTTTGCTTAACGCTGAAAGATAGAATCGATGCAGAGTGTGTAAACCTGTCGTTGAAACTAAATAGTATCGCATCCGCCAGTAATTTCGACAAGTCACGACGATAGGAGGAGAGACCTTCGTGAAACGTTCGATGTTATATCGATGATAAAATTGAAACGAACAAAGGAGTTACGCGATCGTGCCACATTGTGTCTAACAATGAAACATTATCAGCTTAAACAGGCTTATCGAAATGGCGAAACAGATTGTTTTCAAGTATTCGCGAAAAAACACGTATCAACTTTGTTTCTCGTGCTAATAAATCGCTGATTTTACCGCATTCAGAAAATTAGTGCCTGCGATTTCTTTAACCTAAGGCCTTCAATTATTCTTATTATTATTATTTGACATTCAATTTTGAATTCCGGAATTTTTTTACACACAATGTTACTGTGAAAATTATATCACTTTCTAATAGCAATGTTGCAATCATTCGAGGACACAATAAAATTTCCACATAAAATATGTGGTGAATTAAAAAAAATTAGTTTCATTATTTCACTGATTTTGAAGGAGAATAAATTTTTGTACCTGCAATTTCTTTAATCCTTTGAACACCAAGGCCTTCAATTATTCTTATTATTTGATACTCAATTTTGAATACCAGAATTTTTACACACAATGTTACTGTGAAAATTATATCACTTTTTAATAGCAATTTTGCAATCATTCGAGGACACAATAAAATTTCCACATAAAATAGGTGAATTAAAAAAAAATTAGTTTCATTATTTCACTGTTTTCAACGGAGAATAAATGTCATTTCATGAAAGAAACTATCAAACATAATCACTCTTTTCTATTTCACACGTTCCGAGCTTCGCATTTCACTTGTCACGTTACTGTAACACCGTCAAATTGCTTATTACCCGAGCAATAATCGCACATTAAAAATAGACGGACACGCGTAAAATCGAAATAATTAACGCTTCAGGATGTTATTCGCTGGTAAATTGTTCTCGATGCTATCGGTCATTAACAAGTGTTCTCTCGTTCAATGCAAACAAACTCACGAATACCTGTTTATTGTCTAGCGTTACTTTCCGGAGTCGATTAATCGATATCCGAAGGCCGGTGCTTATAAAAGCACTGGATGTAGATCGCGCGATAAATTAACACGTACGAGTCACTTAGTCATTGCCGATCGAATCGGAACGCGATCTACAGCATACATCGTTTTATTCCATTGTCAGTTTTAATATCGCGCCCGTATACGCTCGATACTATCGTTAGAGGGACAAAATATCGCTCGAGTTCTATTTTTTCGAGAAAAATCTCGAGTTGTACACTGTCACGTTCCTACGGATTTCACGTGTTTCACGACACGACACGATATTTTGCAATACTTCCATGTTACTTGATTTTCCTAAGTTTCATTTGTTATTGTTAAAAATTATTCCACTTGCATTTTGAAGTTCGTGAGATGTGAGAACAATTTTAGATATAAAATTTTGCAATTATAAATTGAAATTCTTCCTTTATTGCTGAAAATCATTTCACTTCTATTGCAATGAGCATGAGATATCAGAAAAATTTTGCAATTACAAGATGAAATTATGTTTTAATTGCTAAAAATCATTTCACTTTTATTTTAAAGTTCTTGAGATGTGAGAACAATTTTAGATATAAAATTTTGCAATTATAAATTGAAATTCTTTCCTTATTGCTGAAAATCATTTCACTTCTATTGCAATGAGCATGAGATATCAGAAAAATTTTGCAATTACAAGATGAAATTATTTTTTAATTGCTAAAAATCATTTCACTTTTATTTTAAAGTTCTTGAGATGTGAGAACAATTTTAAATATAAAATTTTGCAATTATAAATTGAAATTCTTTCCTTATTGCTGAAAATCATTTCACTTCTATTGCAATGAGCATGAGATATCAGAAAAATTTTGCAATTACAAGATGAAATTATTTTTTAATTGCTAAAAATCATTTCACTGCTATTGCAATGTTCTTCAGAACAATTCAACCTGTAAGCATTTATAAATTAAATCCCCAAATGAATTATAGTAATGTATTCGATTATCGGATAAATTTTTGTAGTTTAGTAAATTTGCAATTACAATTTCACTCAACCTGCAGGAATTTATTTCAATAAATTTTGCAATTATAAATTGAAACTCTTCTTTTATTGTTAAAAGTCATCCCATTTCTGTTGCAACGTTCTCCAGATATCGGAGCAATTTCAAATGTAAAATTTTGCAATAGCATCTTCCTATCTTCGCGTAGAAATTTTTGACACCAATTACATTACGTATTCTCAGATTTTGCGATATTAATGCATCTTTAAATTTGCCCAATCTCCCTCAAACAAAAGACTTCCACGAGAGACTATCAGCTCAGGTATACACAACAATACCTCCAATTAATTCCAATAAAATTCATCAAAATTTAAGTGCCTCGCTCGACCAACCATTCTCTCTCCTCGAGATAAATCCCTTCACGGAGCGATAACTCGTGTAAAAAGGGTTGAGATTCAGGTAACAAATCTCCAGGTAATTTCCAACTTGCCTGCTGCTCCTCTGCTTGGATGAAAATAAACAAAAAAAAAAAAGATAAAATAAAATCAAATAAATAGTAGACAGCGTAACGACGCGAAATGGTTGGTAATGAAAGGAGCGTAATGAAAGAAAATGGATCGGCAATCTGGTCGTCTGAATTGTAACCAGAGGGGGGCACGGCCTGTATTCTCTCGCGAAGAAGAAGAAGAAGAAGCGTTTGACCCTTAAACTCTTAGAAGCGTGCACGGTTCAAGGTAAGCCGTGCCTATCCGACCCATTACGAGACAACCTTACATAATACCGGGGTTCGATAGCGTTCACGACGAATCATACGCTGTGGTATGCGGCCAGAAAGCTATGCGACCAGAAACGTTGCTGCAGAGAGTGGCCCGTTTCACGACAATGGGCGGACTGAAACCTGGAACGCGGCGAATTCTTTCAGCCTTCGACCAGCTTGACGAATGGCATAGTGATTCTATGATGGAGATCCTGTTGGCACGTGGGCGAAAAGAAACTGAGACTCGATTTAGGTGGTTTATTTCTGGTTCGCTCGAATTGCAGATTTATAAATAAATACAGCACAATATAGTTTGAAAGTTCCATTTTGTATAGAGGTAGCAATATTGGTAAACGTGCAAATAGTTCAAATCAAATCCTCGTCTCCGAGGCGAGTCTGAATTTTCATTTATTTCTTTAGATATACTAATTTTATAATAACGAAATTGCTTAACGAAAGCATATTAATTAACGGAAATTGAAGAAGAAGGTAAGATGACGTGATGATTATAGGATGTAGAAAATGGTAGAGCTCGTTGCTTTTATCATCGATTAACCCTCTATCTGAGAAATTAGCCGAGCTCTTTGTTTTAGAGCAGACAACCTTGGTAACTTCCAGTCAACCTCTTCACCTTCGAACGATCAATCTCTGCAACTTGTCAGTCAACTTTTACTCTCGTCAAGTCGATCCGTAAGTTTGATGCTTCCTAGAAATTCGTGCAAGTCACCACTTCAAATTTGACGATAATGTAAAATACTATCGTGCTATACTGTTCTAACGATCTTCAAGATTACTAATTTGTCATCGTCATAGATGTTAGTAGAAGTTAACAAACGTCAGGATATTCGTCAAATATACATAATTCAGTTCTAAAACTAAGGTTGATCCTTATAAAGAGCCTTCTTAAATCTGTATGAGATAAACACAATATTAGCTTAAAAGTCTCCTGTAATTGGGTCACTGTTATCAAAGTTAAACTTTGCATTATTCCTCGCACTATCTACAAGATTAAAGCAGTGCAGAAAAATCTCTTAACATTGTACTGTGTGCGATAACTAGTGCAGTCTCAAGAAAGTGTGTCAATTTTAGCATTACAAGTCACAATAAGGCAGAGAAAGTCGTTTATATCAAAGTGTCGAGTTAAAAAATTTCATAATTTCCTTCTCTCAAACATCTTCAAACAACACAGAAACAATCTCCAATAAAACAAAACACCATTAATTAACCTTGAGGTGCCAAAATGGAGTCTTAAAGAATTCAGAAGAGAGTTGAAATCCAAAATTTCACAATTTTTCCCTTCTCAAACGTCCTCAAACAGCAGAGAAACAACGTTCAATAAAGCAAAAATACGTTAATTAACCTTGAGTTATCAAAATGACGTCTCATAAATTT
The DNA here is from genome assembly GCF_001263275.1 of Habropoda laboriosa. Taxonomy (NCBI): domain Eukaryota; kingdom Metazoa; phylum Arthropoda; class Insecta; order Hymenoptera; family Apidae; genus Habropoda; species Habropoda laboriosa. The sequence continues at coordinate 304,544 of NW_017100168.1, forward strand.
CATACCAAGAGTTAAAATCAAAAATTTTACAATCTCTTTTCTCCTCAAACTTCCTCAAACAGCACAGAAACAATCTCCAATAAAGCAAAAAAAAAAAGAAACCACTATTTAACCTCGAGGTATCAAAGTACCATTTCAAAGACTTCACATCAGAATATTAAAATCCAAAATTTCGCAATATCCTCCCCCCCTCAAACATCCTCAAACAGCACAGAAACAATCTCTAATAAATAAATAAAAAATCCACTAATTAACCTAGAGTTATCAAAGTAGCATTTCAAAGACTTCACACTAGAATATTAAAATCCAAAATTTCGCAATATTTTTCTCTTCAAACATCCTCAAACAGCACAGAAACAAGCTCCATCGACGTGTGAATACACCGAATCAAAACACAATTAGAAAGCAACTCGCGTTCCAAGGGATCATAATTACCGAGACAGACGTTCCTGTTCTCGTTTAGCTTGAGCATCGGACGTTACACTTTCCTGAAAACGACGGGACAACAGTTTCCTTTATTTATCATACCGTCGTCCCTGGACTTTATTTACGCAGCGCACAATGCGGTAATTAGAAGATGCTCGTTTTAATAGGACCGTTATCAACGGATGGAATTACGTCGCTTTTGCGGCGCTGTTGTTTTCATTCATTGTTGAAAACAAGATGAAATTAGAATCGGGGGACCGCCGGGGAACAATAGGAGACCGTGTTCGTTTACGCGTACAGCCAAGTCTCTACGTATGACCCGAAAACTACCGTCGTTCCATGAAATAATTACGAGACCTTATCTCGTTCGGATAATGCAATATCGTTCCCCAGACTGTAAAGCGTAACAATGACACGGCAGGCACCTTCGTGTAGACATAAATCAAGTCTACCTCAGCCTGGAAAAAGGATTTCTTTCAATATCGTTCCGTGGTATCTCTCACGTCTCACGATGCTTGGAAAATCGTGTCCTCCTTCTGTTCCTTTTTTTTTTTTTTTTTTCGTTCACAACAATTCCCACATTTTTTCGTATCGACATTGTTCCGACGAGTCTTTGGCAATTTTCTAACGGAACACTTCCATATGCGAGAAATAGGCTCTTAATTAAAGTGTTTTTATCGGAGTGATGCAGATCGCTGTGAGAATTTCTCTGTTTGGTCTTTTAACTGCTAACTCTGTGTCCCACTTGAGTACTCGAACAAAAATTGTATTTAGTACCCTAATTAGTATCTTTTAGACAGATGAGCAGAAAACTTAAAAAATATACAATTTTCTCGCGAAACGGTTAAACCTGTTCAAGTCAAATTCCTTTAATTACAACACAAAACCACTTCATGGCTAAAAAAAGTTTCCCTAAATTTCGACATAAATTAAAACCCAGAAAAATCGGTCCCAAAAAAAAAAAAAAATACTACTACAACTAAGAAAATATTTCATTTATGAAACAAACTTAGGCGAGGCACCGAGCCATTGTGTCGGGATAATAAACGACTCACACAAAGGAAACAATTATACAACCCACCACAATAGATTCTACTAAACCTGTCTAAACGTCAGCCACCTTTAACAAGCCACATAGCCGCCTACACGTCACAAACACACGCGCACGCGTCAAGAACACTTCAAACATCCCTAAAAAAAAATCCATTCCAACCCCTTCAATCGAAAAAGCTCCTCCCAGTTTCGTGTCGAACCGTTCACTCGTAAGGGGGCACTGTGTTATTTCACACGCGAAAAGAAAAAAGAAAAAATCACTATTCACCAGGCAACGAGGAACCAACGAATGGGTACTTACGGTTGGGTAGAAAAGAAAATCGTGGACGTGCGCCAGGGGTAAAGTAGCGTGGAACAGAGAAGAGGTGACGACGTCGGAGTAACGCGACTTATTCGACTTATGCGAGGCTCGTTAGCGGCGCGGCGCGATGTTAAACAATTAGAGAAAGAGAGGCACTCGATTGAAAAGCGCGTGTGGAGACGCGAGCGTGAATCGAACCGTTAGGCCGTGGAGACCCCGCGCGTTCGTTATTCCTAATTAGCCAGGTCTAACGTGCCACCGGACAGATAGCGAGACAAATCGATCGGTGGGCAAGTAGAAAAGGGGCAACAGCATTGGGGCAAACACGGCATGCTGATCGCGGTGCGGTAACGTGCACAGCGAGTTAAATTGCTCGTTACGGTACCAGAAATTTGCCACGGGGAATCGGCCAATCAATCGAATACGAAGTCTTTTCAGTCTTTACGGTTCGGCGAAATTATTTAGCGTTCGAAGCATATTAGTATGCGAATTACAAAGTGGAAATGGTACCGGTGCTCGTTTTAACGTCTCGATGGAGTGATTGGAGTTTAAAATGATTGAATGACCAAAGTATTACTGTTATACGTAGGTTACGTTCGGAAGTGTTTTGCCCAGACATTAGCTCACGGTGTTCTTCGTTTCTGTAGGGAACTTCGGTTAATCGGTTTGCAAGGTGGAAGGCAAGGATTTAATTTGTTTTGTGCGGAATATTAGAAGTGACGGGGGTAAATTTTCGTGAAATATTATTTATTCGAAAAATTAACAGTGGTGGCGAAAATTTTCGAGAAATATTATTTTTTTTCGAAAAATTAAGAGTGATGGAGGCAAATTCTTGTGAAATATTATTTCTTTCAAAAAATTAAGAGTGATGGAGGTAAATTCTCGTGAAATATAATTTTTTTCAAAATATTAAATGTGATGGATGTAAATTTGCGAAAAACACTATTTTCTACATTAAATTAGGAACAGTGAGTGTAAATTTTCGAGAAATATAATTTCTGCAAAAAATTAAGAGTGATGGAGGCAAATTCTCGTGAAATATTATTTTTGCAAAAAATTAAAAGTGACGTATGTAAATTTTCGAAAAACGTTATCTGCCTCTTTAAATTAGGAGCGGAGGGTATAAATTTTCGAGAAATATTATTTTTTCAAAAAAGTAAGAGTGGTGCAGTAAATTCTCGATAAACATTATTTTTTCTACAAATTCAACAGCAGTGAATTCACCTAACTTCACTGGAAATTACTCACAACCTATTGTATTAGCTGTATGAAAAAGAGTGTGAAGCAACAGTTGCACGATTTCAAGGACACCCATTAGAATAATTATTAATTAACGAGTCATTTCACGTCGTCGAGATAGGTGAATCACCTTGCATTTCATACTCGGTAGATGCAAAAAATTTATGGAACAGTATCGTTACTTACTGGTCAATGATTAACGAGCTAACCGAGCTATGAGAATGAACAGATATCGACAGACTGAAGGAAATTCTCATGTTCCTACGCAATTAAGATACCAACGACAATTTGAACGATAATGTCATTGGACCTCGATGAATCTACTCCTCTATCAATGGAAAGTAACTTAAGAATCTTGTATTAATTTCCCAAGTACACAATCGAACGAGCTACTAGAACCTATCCACTTAATATCGTATGTCGCGTGTGGTTCATGCGTGATGGAGCTCCGCCTCATTCCAGCCGAGTGGCGTTTTAAACGAGCGATTTTCTAATAAACGAGTACCTCGTCTTAGTCTAATAACTCCCATCTGTGCTTAAATCTAACATCGATAAAGAAATTCTCGTATTATTTTCACGATGTATTACAAACGATAGAATCGTTAATTATTCATCAATATACCGTGCACTCTCATGTTCGTTATACTATACAGAGCGTCTTTTTCAACTGACCGCGATAAAATATCTCAAAAAGGACTAAAGCTGTGGAAAAAATTTTCTTACAAAAATTACCAGGTCTGACGGAGGACACGATGTGGTATCAACCCTTTAACGCTCACATTTCTTTAATAGTTCAGAAAGGATCAAATTAATGTTTTTACCGAAATTCTTTTGTGGACGTACAGAAATAAATTTCTAATTATTTATCACACTGTGACTTACATTTTTATTGTAACAGAAAGGATAACTCAATTTGGAAAATGAAAGAAAATTTAACTTTTCTACCGAAATTCTTTTCTGAACGTACAGAAATAAGTCTGTAATTATTCAAAATTCTACGACTCACATTTTCATTGTAACAGAAAGGAGAACTGAATTTGGAAAATGAAAGAAAATAACTGAAAAAATATTCATACTGAACAGATAGTCGTATTTGTGCGAGACACTCGGTATATAATTCTGTTATTTTGTGGTGCAAGATACCGTTGGAATTAAACGCAAAGATATAATAAGATTGATATACACAGGGTGGTCCACGCAACGTGTGCACCGTTATAACTTCCAAAATATGCGTTGCACGAAAGAATGTTACATACAAAAGTTACATGGTTTAAAAGGGTACACTATGTAGTGCGTTAATTTTTTTTATAGGTGGAGGCGTTTCGGAGATTTGAAGGTCAACTTTGTTTTTTTAAACAGAATACTATATTTTTTTATACCAAAATATGGTGGAGTATCGAATTTTAAGTAAAAAAGTATCGACCGTTATTAGCCCTAAACCTAATAGCTAACGAATAATTTCACTTTATTACTTGAAAATTTTCTTCACGTAATATCAAGTTGGAGATTCAACCTTATCTGTGATATAACCTTATCTTGATAAAGGTTACATTGCATCGAAGCGCATTGGGAAAAAACTGAACTGTAACAATTGAATATCGGGCGCGAGAACCTAATAGCTAACGAGTAATTTCACTTCACGTAATATCAAGTTGGAGATTCAACCTTATCTGTGATATAACCTTATCTTGATAATGGTTACATTGCATCGAAGCGCATTGGGAAAAAACTGAACTGTAACAATTGAATATCGGGCGCGAGGCCCAGAAGCGCCTCCACCGTGCTAGGCGTTACCAACCGATTGCGGGCAGGGCTTCGCCTTTGCCAACTGATTTACAACAAATTCTATGACTTACATTCTTGCTGTAACAGAGAGAATAACTCAATAAGGAAAGTGAAAAAAAGAAACATAGTCGTGTTCGTGTGAAACTTTGGTGTGAGCGTTAAAGAGTTCAGAGTTTCTATTAACAGTAAGAATTATCAGGAATACACTAAATACTAGAACAACAAGATAATCTCTGTTATAATTATCTTTCGTAAAATGTACTCTCATCGAGTCCACCTTAATAATTTCTTCCCCGTTCGTAACCCGAAGCAACATTTCGAACTGGAACCCGTACTTCTCCATCCTCGTCTACACTCCATTCTCCTCTGATCCTTCGCCGGAGCACAGAAACCCATCAACGACTTCCTTTCTCTCGATCTTCCACTTTTATCCAATTTGGAAGTTCGAGTGTGCCGTGGAACTTTTGCAAAATTGCCCGTTAAATATTGAAGCCGTTCGGTAAATTTGTTGAAACGTTCGAGGACTCGTCACGCATACGTAAAGGATCCCCCCTAGTCGTTCTGCGCTCGCAGCTAGATTTCGAAGAGGAACTCCTTCTCTCGCCCGGTTGACACGGATGCAACAAGCTTCCACCGGCGAAAAGTAAATTTGCTACGCCGCTCGAATGGGGAATTTTCGAAAATCTCCAGCTTTCTTTCATGCATATTAAAGAGAACCACACACCAGCGAGCCACGCGATCAAATTGCCGGGGAAAGTGACGGACGCGTTAGACGACCGAATTACACGCCTCCCCGTGTTTACAATAACTCGCCATTTTTTTTCACGATAATCGCGTGTAAAATTGTGTCGAGTAAAAAATGGAGGAAAACAGAGGAGAGACTGCGCCGGTGCGTGAACGTCGATAAATCTGCAATTTGAAAACAGCCCCGGAACACTTCGATATGAAAATCCCCGGTTTATTATCCTTGATGCTCTTTCGTGGATACGTTAGCCGGTGTTTTCTCACACGCAGCCACGATTTATGGTTTCTCTCAAGGTTTTTCGATGAGATTATGCACGCTCCGGTGAAAGGTTTCGTAATCGATAACACGTTTGCACCGTATACATCGTTTCTTTTTTTCTCTCTCTCTTCTCACTCGTATGTTAAACGAACCATTCAATTTTTTCCCGATGTCTTCATATTTACAGCACAGTTTCAACCGCAAATTCACTTTCGTTAACTCTTTTTCTGCACTTCAAGATCCTTTCCAAGGAAGGTTCGCTTTTCTACTTGCTTTTCTACGTTCCAACGCCCGAAAATTGCCCGCGACCCCGCTTGGGACCGAAAGGCCTGAGGTGGGTGAGGAACGTCGTTACGTTACCTCAATTTATTAAAGTATAAGTGTATGGTCGTATAGGCGTACAGTTGGTCCAGATCGTTTATTTTGTTACTTGTCCCGGCGGCAGCGGTTCGGCGGGTACGTCGCGATGGTCGGTAAAGGAAAAACTGTCCGGAGGTGTAGGCGTACTGGGTTTTTATATTGTTAGGACAGGGAGACAGGAGTAGCGATAGATAAAGATAGAAGTGGAGAAAGTGGTGGAAAGTGGTTCGTCCTCGTGCGAACCAGGATGCCAGATGTGCGCTTCTTAGGCCACTCGAGGACGAAGGCAAGTCTTAACCCGGGGAGAGACAAAAGAACGGAAACTAAAATCTGAAGGAGTTGGAAAAGGGAAAGTTCGCGTGGAAGAATAGAACGAGGTTCGGTAAGGGTTTGTTGACGACGACGTATCCGCCACAGGCCTTTTGTCACGTATCGTAAACATTTAGGTCTAAAACTAAACAGATGTAAAGCTAAACGGATTTCTTGGAACGTATACAAAAGAAACGCATACTTCTTAGGAAGGCTTTAGATTTCATTTTTTTGTTATATTTATCTGGCTTATAAATCTAACAGGTAAGTGCATCAATTTGTAATAGCAGGTGATAACACGTTTATTGTCCAAGTAAAAAAAGAAATTTCAAAGAAACTTCATTCGTACTCGAACAACTATACCGACAATTGCACAATTGTACGTTAAATAAGAGTTGAAAAAAACGAATTCTCCATACAAAAAACTGGAAGCAAGCCACGAAAACCAGTTGATCAACTCGAGGTGCCGAATCTTCATCAGACCAAGAAGAAGAAGAAGCTTGTCCAAGATAAAACACGTCCTGGCTGAAGTAAAAGAAAGAAAAGAAGGTAGATCTACCCTGCACCTCGATCATCGAACTCCAAACCCCGATCGTAGCACCGCGTCGGTTCATTAAACGGGCATCTCGCTGAGATAAATCGCGATCCGATCATCCTCGGGTGAAGTCGAGCGGATCCATTACACGAATCGACAACAAGGTTGCATTAATCGATGCTCGCCTGGCCCGGGCGGTCGAGGGGCCAGTAACTCGCATCGGTTTCCGTCCTTGCACTTGGCGTTTCAGCCTTAACCCTTTAACAGTTTTACCGGGAGACGATTATACGGGCTTACATAGTTTCAGACTTAAGGATCTTATCATTTTTCGCTGAATACCAAGTGTACGCGTATTATTTTTCGCAGAGTACAAAGTATACGCTGCGGTCTTCGCGAAATTTGCAACATTGTAGGACGATTTGTGCAATTTTGTGAAATTTAATGCGTGTAAAATTGGCGATTGATGATGAGAAGAAATAGAGATGTTAATGGGCTGTAATGATGAGGAAAGAGACAAAAGAAGAAAAAGAGAATTCAGAAGGGAAAAAGTTAAGGTTATTGTAATTTTTCACTGCATACAAAGTATACGCTTCGGTTTCACAGATTTTATTATTATCAAAATTTGATTTGCAATATTATCAAATTTTCTGAAATTAATTCATGTAAAATTGGTAATTTATAATAAGAAAAATAGAAATCTAAGTGAACTGTAGCGATAAGTAAATTGGCGAAGGAAGAAAAAGAGAATTCAGAGGAGAAAAAGTTAAGGAACTTTGCATTTTTCACTGCATCGAAAGTATAGGTACGCTTCGATTTCACAAAATTTTATAATTATAAAAATGAAGCGTATTATAATTATAAAAATTCTGTGAAATCAGTGCATGCAAAATTGGCAATTCATAATAATAAAAAAAAAAAAAAAAAATAGAAAAGTAAA
>NW_017100168.1:312575-313608 GCF_001263275.1 Habropoda laboriosa
TAGAAAAGTAAATGAACTGTAACGATGAGTAAACAAACAAAAGTAAACAAAAAGAGAATTCAGAAGGGAAAAAGTACACAGAATATCTTAACACCCAGTTAAAGGGTTCACCCCTAATCACCCCAAGTGTCGAGGCCATCAATTACACGAAGCAAAAGCGACGGTACCCGTACACCGAACGCAGCATCTCCTCCACCACCTCGTCTTTCACAATTTCACCGCGGAAATAAAAGCAGGAAAAAGCGAAGAAAATTCTCTCGTCGCCCGGGGCGTTGACAGAACCATCTTCTCGTCTCTCCGCTACACATAGACACAACCGCGAAATCCTTCCAGCTGAAAGTTCCAGCCAACCTGGAGTTGGTTGGATCGTCGATTTAAAAATCGTTTCGCGCTCTCTATTCGCGGGCGCCCGTTTAATCTCGAGGATCGCGGCCGCGAGACGAGCAAAACGTCGAATCACGAATTATGCTCGTCGATCGAATCTCTCAGGGTAGTCCTCCTCCCTCCCACCTCTTTTCCTCTTACTCCTCGTTCTTCAGCTGGCTTCGATGGCTCTAGTCGAGTTTAACGATCGACCGATATCGAATTCTCTCGTCGTCGGTTTTGCTCCCTAGTACAGAGACGCGATCCTCTCTCAACTTCGCCTCTACCTCCCCTTCTTTCCACCATCTTTCTCTCGTCTTTTCCACCCCTGTTCTTCTCTTTTTCCTTCCACCCCGGCCAGGATATATCGGGCCGGATTATCGATTCGCTCGGAGGTCGTTCGTCCGTTCGTTCCGAAGGAATAAAAGGACGCTCGACGTTCGTCCTTCGCAGGATACCTACTCTTCTGGCCCTCGTCCTTCGGCATCATTAAACTCAGGCTAACGACCCAGTTCCTTTCAGACGCCATCTACCCTCTCTTTCTCTCTCGTTCGTTCTACTCAACCGTGAGCCCGACGCTCGTTCGCAATTAGTTCCGGCACAACGTGTAAGCCGCTTTGTAACTTTTCGAATCCTTCGCCGCGCGCCTTTCGATCGCGGATTTTACGAA
>NW_017100168.1:313640-359434 GCF_001263275.1 Habropoda laboriosa
CGTGAGGACTCTCGTAGTTGAGAGATCGCGATCAGCTGATCATTTGTGCTCGGTGGATTCGCGGGTAATGAGTTTTTCGGGAAAGTTTTTTTATAACGATTGTGCGAAGTGTCTTCAGATTTTAGGGAGAATTGTAGTTAAGATTCTGGATAGATTATTTGGATACGAGATGTCCTTAGAAGTGAAATTTTAGATTTTTTTTGGTTATTATAATTTTATACGAAAATGTGACAAATTTTGCAAATTTTTTTTAACCCTTTCGTTGCTGTTGGCGTCTTTTAAAATTTACTCGCGCTGTACAGTACGCGCCTTTTCGCGTACTTCCGCCCTAATTTAATCCTCAATTTTATCTCCTAAGTGTAACACTTCTATCTTAATTTAACAAAGGAAATTTTAAAACGAGTCAAAGAAACTTTACAGCCACAGTTGAACATCTACCATGTGTCACGTGCGTCGCGTACTAAAATTTGTCACAGCGAAAGGGTTAATTTAAGTTTTCTTCTTTTTCTCTGTTAATATCGATATTTTCTCTGTTCTCTGTCTCTATTATTTTTATGTCACATCGATGAAAATAAATAAACAATTACTACCAAAATAATGAACAACTTCGTTACCGTCTAGAAAAACAAATCTGAAAAAGCTCCCATATTTCTTCTACGTTTATTTTACATCAGACACGCAAATACACTTGTACAAGAAGACGAATACCATCGATTACGGATATTACCCCTTTTCCTCGAATATAATTACACGGTTTAGGAGTTAACGATAACGTCCGCGGGAAAATTAAAATCACAGATATAAAAAAGGGAAATCGCTATCTCTCATGCGGAACTCGGACAAAAGACGAGAACTTTTACATAAGCTAACTACTCTCCGACGTAAGCGTAATTACGTTCTTAATTAATAAACGCCCGTAAGATGTGGCTCCGTTCAATTCACCGGCAATTTCACTTTATTTCATTCCAAGTTAAATTACCGTCGACCCGAATCACGGAGAACAAAGATATTTAAGGATCGTCGAGGTTCGAGCGCATTCTTCCAAACTTCGTCGGTATATCTACTCTTGTTGTTCATTTCTACCCCTGATTTCGTTTATTTTCGCTTCAATTTCAAATTCTCACCGTCGAATAATTTCAACTTGTAACGAAATTTCAAAGCTATCGGTTAATTCTGTCGACGTATAAATCGGTGGGATGTTATAAATCGCAAATAGAATCCGAGTCGTTAATAATTATATCAGCCGGCAGCTTTGGAATTTGTTTTCTATATTGCCGTACAATTTACGATTCCACGGTCCCCCGAAATAACAACTCGGAAATGTCACGTGTGATTCAAGGTGAATTATTCGAACGAGTTGCTTTATCGTTGGTCACTTTTCAAACGCTTTAACGAACATTGTAGATACCGTTAGTTCGGGAAACATCGAGATAAATCGCTCTCGGAATAACTTAATTCTCAACGAAGAAACAAAATCCCGATACTTCTTTGCACGATAGAATCATTACCTTTATTTCAAACAGAGAACCACTTCGGTTTCTCACGGAAACTTTACTTCTGAAACTCATATACTTTTGCCAGTACATCGTCCACCAACCCTCAGTTACATCTCAATTGGCAATCCATTCAATAAGTTTACTTTGAACTTTGAAGGAACGTCAAAGAGAGACGGATTTCAAAAATGAAAAAAATAACCGAGAACGTCAAAGAGAGTTTTGCAATGTTGTGTGTTAAATCTCAATTGCATCGTAACTGCTAATCTACTCGATGAATCTCGAGATTACCCACACCTCAAGGAGTAACGTGTCAAAGCAATTCCAAGTTGTTTTTTAACAATTATTTTACATTTATAAAATTTCGAAATAAAGGAGACCATCGAAGAAACGTAATAATGCAGAGAGACTGTAGCAATATTGCACCGTAATTGCTGTCCAACTCGATAAACCTTGAGATTACTTACGTTACGAAAAATAATATGTTAAAGCACTTCCAAATTGTCTTTTGAAAATTATGAAACAAGTGAGACCATCAAAGAAACGTAATAATAAAAAGAGACTTTTGCAATATTGCACCGTAGCTGCTGTCCAACTCGACTAACCTTGACATTACCTGCATCGTAAGAGTAACATGTTAAAGCAGTTCCAAGTTACTTTTCAAAAATTATTTTGCATTTAAACAATCTCGAAAATGTAATAAATAAATGAGACTTCTGCAATATTGCACCGTAACTGCTAACCTAATCAATAAACCTTGCCACTACCTGCATCCCAAGAAGTAACATAATAAAGCAATTCCAAGTTGCCTTCCAAAAATTATTTTGCATTTAAGAAATTATGAAAAAAACGAAAATATCAAAGAAACGTAATAATAAAAAGAGACTTTTCCAATATTGCCCCGTAACTGCTAACCTAATCAATAAACCTTGCCACTACCTGCATCCCAAGAAGTAACATGTTAAAGCAATTCCAAATTGCCTTCCAAAAATTATTTTGCATTAAAAAAAAAATTACGAAAAAAATGTGAACATCGAAGAAACATAATAACAGAGATTTTTGCAATATTGCATCGTAACTGCAAACCTAATCAACAAAACCTTGCCATTACCTGCATCCCAAGAAGTAACATGTTAAAGCAATTCCAAGTTGCCTTCCAAAAATTATTTTGCATTAAAAGGAAAAATTACGAAAAAGACGAGAGCATCAAAGAAGCGTAATCGTCGTGCAAAAAAGAAAATACGCGTATAAGATGACGGGAACAATTATAAGAAGAAAAAAAGGTTGGTGTACATACTGTAAAGCTTAATGCACTAAGGAAGCCCGAGGGTCGGGAGCCAGTGAAGATAGGAGCGTAGGCGAGTCGTGATATGGAACGAGCAGTATACTACCCCCATGGGGGGCTAGAGTTAGGCAAGGTAATTGTCATGCAAAGTAAAGAGGCAGCATTAGCATCATAAGCGAGCAAATACTCTGCATTCTGCCGTCCATTGTGCTCGCTAGTTAGTTCATTAATTCCACAGGACACGCTACTGGCACGGCTTGAAACGTACACGTGTCTGCCTTTGCCCACCCAAACAACCTGCTTTCGTTGCATTTCCCCCTTTTTCTTCCCGAACATCCAACTTGTAGCTTTACGAATTTTCCTACAGTTTACCAAGTACACGCTACCTTCTAATTTAGACTTTCCAACACGACATTGTTACGAAGTGCCGGGGTCTTTAAGAAAATTTTCCTACACACTTGTAAATGTGTAGACTTCATTTCTTCGCGGACTTTTTAGTACATTTCTTTGCCTCGTTCGGCGAAGAACTTTAAGACTTTGTAACATTTCATCTTTTTTTTATCTAATTATCTTTATTTCTACAATGTAACATTTTTTAATTTTATCTAATTATTTTCATTTGTACAATTCAACACTTTTTAATTTTATCATACGCGGTTTGCGAAGCTTCGAAAATTTTAGAATATTCACGATTTGTGTTTGAATACTTTCGACGATAAATATTTACGAATGCAACATATTACAAGGGTGATTATTTCACGTACAAAGAGATAATACAGAGTTTAAATTGGCAACGTGATTATACCAAAAATTGCACGAATAATTCACCGTTAAACATACTGCCATCCATTTCGTTTCTTCGTCGACTGGGCCCGTTTAAATTATACACTTCGCATACGCGTTTCGAACCAGGCATTTGCATTTGCAACAACACTCAGTCGGCTAGAAAGTCCGATTTAACAGGCGGACTCGGCCCGCGAATTAATTCGAAACGTGGATGGAGCATCACCAAGCAATAAATTTAATAATGCACACGTAAGTACGTGATGTGTAAAACGAAAAGTAAACCTCACACTGACTTACATATTCTAATTTCATTCCACTTCGTTCCTTTTCTTTTTTCTCACCAGTTTAATCATCCATTGCTGCGAATCTGAACGAGTGTTTGACAAGAAAACGCGCGGATAAATGATTTCGCGGACAATTTTTCACAATTTTATTCATCTCTGTGCAAAAATTTTCGTCGTATTTTCGTGGAGAATGTGTATTTAGTTTTTATTATATTTATAAGTAATCGTTCATAATATTAATAACTGATAAAATTTTGTAGAGGATTTTAGAAAAATTTAAATAAAAACACGTACAGTGCCTTTTAGTGCCATCGATTCACAGGTGATGGAAACTTTTGCATAGACCTACGCAATATCGAGGAAGGTATTTCTGTTAAATCGTTTCCCTTCGTAGCTTCAGGTACGCTGTTACGGTTAGAGGCGTTAAAAGTGTGTATTCATCAAGGTTCTTACGCCTCTGGGAATTCTTGCACTTTTCTCGAAACTTCGAGTTCACTGCAGAGCTTTAGAGCGAAGTCTGCTGTACAAAAATTGCATACCGATTTTTGCACATTTTCCTGAGAAACTATTTCTCAGTTGGCTCATCTTACATAGATCTATACTGAAAAAAAAAATATTGTGCACTACACTTACTTCGATTACTCATAAAAAAATTCGGAAAAATTGCAATGAAATTCGTGTGTTAGACTAGAATACCCTCGTAACGGTAAATTAAATTTCAAATTAATATCACATTGGCTTTCAGAGTTAACTAGCGACCCAAATTTATTAACACCTTATTTTTTCGAAATTTTAGAAAACAGTCTGTCGATTAATATTTTAATTAAAGTTTAAGAAAAAAGTTTTATCAGTGTGGAATGTGTAGTGTCTTTCAACCTATATCTACATGTATATATAATTAACCCTCTATGGGCCCGTGTAATTTTCAAGTCACATATTTTATTAAATAATTGAACTTTCTTCCACAAAATGGCATAAACGTCTTGTTGTACAGTGTCTCCTTATTAACCAGTAACTTTCTTGATAACCGTTGTTACTTCAAAGTTACAATATGTATTCGTTATGGTAAAATTGTCGAAACTGCTGAATTCACTGTTATTCTGTATTTATAGGTCGATATTTGCTAATTTTACGTTACATAAATTCTTTTACAGTCAAGAAAAATATTCGGCCCATAGAGGGTTAATTAAAAAAAATATTTAAGAAACGAACTTAAAAATGAATTTAAAAAATTGAATATAAATAATATTAAAATACAGAATGTTGATATTCTATATTTGACATCTTTTCAGCTCCGTTTGCACAGAATCAAGGCATCCACTTCCCCTCAAATCAACGCCACTTTCAAACAACAGCAATTTTCCTCCAGCAGTCCGAAGGAAAAGAAATTTCACGAATGGAAAGGATTAAAACAAAAAAAAAAACATTCGTTTCAGGAACGAATTGAACTTTTTCAATCGTACAAGTGAACTGCTTCAACTTTGCTCGCTAACGCGATATCCAGCGCTACAGAAAAGGGGGTCGAACGGTGTTCTTGTAAGAAGGCTGGTCCAGAGAGTCTGCGTTAACCGTGAAATTAGTGGATGTCCGAAAGTTTACAATGGATTAAAGTAGACGAAGAGAAACGAGAAGCGGAAGACGATACCCAAAGTCGCTATTGAAAGAGCGGTAGAGAGAGAGAGAGAGAGGAGAGAGGCTTCATGGGGGCTTTTGTACCGGAGGATACAAACGCTCGTGACGGGAGCGTAAATTCGCATTCATACGTGCGTGTCTCGTCGTTAAAGGGGAACGAAGCGCTTCCTTCATTCATGGCAGTTCTCTCGACGCAACTGCGAATAAATGGTGGCGTGTCTCGGCTGCTGTCAAAGCTACTCGCGTTCAATGCCCATTTCACGCGCTGTATGTGACGAAAGTACAAGTTGACAGATGAAGGTTCGCGATTCTCGACGAACACCGTTTCCCAAATGAAGATTAACACATTGTTGACGATAAGGTGTCGTGTAACCTCAGTTTCCGTGTTATTCTTCTTTTTGTTTGTTTATTTAGCCGTTGGTTCACGTTTCTTATTACCAATGCTTGAAAAATAAGGGATGTCGATTCGTGTCTATTGGGAGTAATGTGTTAAAATCGAGATTGAAATGGAGAAGTGATAAGAGAATTGTGGCAAAAATAAAAATTTGCAAAATTGTTAAATTTGTTTTTGATGCAATTTTTAATTTTCTTTCCCAGTTGAGTATACTCGAACAAAAATTGACGTCTGTTTATTAGGTCATCCCATAAGTTCGCGCAGAAAGTGAAAAATATTTTAAGGAAAATCCAAAGGAAACAGGAAAAAGTGGAACGAGAAGGCGCTTACTGTTTTTAAATCAAATTTAAAGTTTCGTTGGAAATATTAATATCAAATTGTAAAATTCGACAAGAATTCATGGGACGCCGTAATCGACAGATAAATAAGAAATTCTTGAAAATGATCATTCTGTCACGAAAGGGTTGAACGTTTAAAAATAATGAAATTTTGAAATTTTCAGGATGGTTCAATTTAAATATTGTGCGAGACAGTGGTTTAATCAGAAGATTAAATTCAATGCTAGCAAAATCTCCATAAGGTAAGTATAATAATATTAGAATGAAACTAAAATTGCAATAGGTGCAGTAGGAAATTTGCAAATTTGCAAATTTCAAATTATCAATCTCTGAGTGCAATAATTTACTATTACAGAATAGAAAACAGTAAAAAGTTGGCAATCTCGTCTAAAATGTGTAAAATTAAAAAGAAAAGAAGTGAGTACATAAGTGAAACAGCATGCAATCTAGGAACATTTGTTGTATACTGTACGAATGACTGGAAAATAAAAGAAATATAAAATATTGTACCATAATCGATTTAAAAAAAGAGAGCAAAATTTCATTCTCTAAATGATAAAACCATTTATTGTCGCTTAACCACGCCCAGGGATATTCATCGAGAGCCAAAGTAAAATTCAAACGAAGCGTCGATTACCTCCCCATTAAACCAAATTTCCCGAACGATCCACAGGGAAAGTAACGATTAAACGGAAACCGAATAATTACGCTATGAAAATCAAGTATAATTCGCGGTCACTATGTCGTAGATTTTTTTGAAACGAGGTACAATTATTGGCAGACGTGCAAAATTAACTTGGATAAAATTCTAGCCTTCTCTGTTGATCGGTTGACTGTTATAACATGTAAACGAAACGTTAAATTCCGTGTAAACTAGAGAAAATGTATGATATAATTTATTTCATGGTATTATAACAAACAAACGTTGAATAACTTTTTCATTCTTATAAAAAGAATTATTTAACTTTACTATGGCTATTTTTAATGTATGACCACATGTCAAGCTGATTTTTAATCCTCACAAACTTAGTCTCACCATGAGAAAGTAATGAGATTATTAAAACGCAGTTATTTATCGAAGAAAGTAGCAAAAATGTACAAATAATAATATGTAGCATTGTAAGAAATTGTTGGAAATGTAAATTTATAATAAAAATTGTGAAAATTGATATATTATACGGTATTGTAATGTTATAATAGAATAGTGGAAGCTTCCCGCGAAAAGAATCGGTGATTTCGCGCGAAAAGTGGTCGATTACCCGCGAAAAATAGTCGATTTCCCGCGAAAAGTGATCGACTACCCGTGAAACGGTAAACTCCCGCCCGAACTTACTAACGACTTTGCTAATGACTTTGAGGTGGGGGTACCACAGGTATATAAGGACCCGCGGAGGCTCCACGAAATCATTCACCCTTTATACTGGGTCCTAGACACTTCGCGGCTATTTAGACTTAAAGGTTCTGAGTTGTGAATAGGGTGGTCGAGGGCTACTTAGGTAGGCTATGTCCACGCTATACACATACTCTACCTTCTGAAACTTTAGACACAATAGACTATTATTCACGCTTATTGAAAATTATTTGAATATTTCACTCCAAATCTTTTTCTTTGTAAACACAATCAAATTAAACTTCCAATTGTTAATATTTATTAGAAGATTATTACCGATTATTATCGGACTTTGAATATTCCACTTCGAACGAAATATTTCGGAATTATATCGAGGGTTTAGGGAAATAAACATTCAAAGTTTAGTCATCGTCGTTCTTCGTACTTGTCGAATAGGATACTAATTTTGTTTTTATACTGAAGCGAATCTGAGATTAGGCTAATGAAAATTTGGACGTTTCAGCTATCGACATTACTGTGAAATTTTTGAATTTTCTTTCAGTTTCTCTAATTTATGTTTATTTATCCAGTTTTTGAAATATTTTCTATGCTATTGAAAATTTGATTTTGAATTTGTTCTATGACTTGTGATTTTCTAAACTAATTCTTCACAGCTGTTTGCATGAATTGCATGAAGTAGTTAGTTATATTATTGTATTTTATATTGTGAGCTGATTTGGAACGAGTGCACTACACTCGTGCACTATGCCCACCCTAAATTAAACCGTCTCAGTAGTTTACCGTAATTAATAATCTATTTTCGGAATTTATACGAGAATTTTTGAATTTTAGTAAATACTAGAGTCGTTGCATCGCGTATTGAAATAACAGCTTCATCCCTAGTTCGTTTATTATTGAATATGTTTACGCGTTTAACTTATGCTTCTCCCCAATTCTCGTCGCGTATTTTATTCAAATTTTCTTATATTCTAGAATCGAAAAAGATACGAATTCGCGTTTTTTCTTTTGATTCTTTCAATTTTTCACTCGCGTTCTACGAAAGTTTAGTTCAATAATAATTGAAAGTAATACAAATTCGCGGTTTCTCCCTCACTGAATAAAACTGAAATAAATCGCGTTTCGAAGTACTTTTCGCGTCGTCCATTCCACAGTGACTCGCACTTTGTGAGTCCGTGAGTCTTGGAAAATCAACTGGAATTGGAATGATTGGCGATCTGAGAGGAAGGAAGGAAGGATGACAATCTGAGTGGAAGGAAGGAGGCAATGCAGCCGAATCCACGTTACAGAGCCCAGCTGTTTTATCTGCGAATTGTGAGTGACAAAAATGGGTTTTTTTCTGGTGATTTGGGTAGTTAATTGTATTGTGTATTGAGCTGCCCCTAATTAAACCGTCTCAGTAGTGTTTCGCAATTAAAAATCTATTTTCGGGATATATTTGAGAATTTTTCAATTTTTCTAAATATTAGAGTCAGTGCATCGCGTGTTGTAACAATAGCTTCATCCCTAGTTCGCTTATTATTGAATATTTTTACGCGTTTCTCTGATATTTCCTCCCAATTGTCGTCGAGAAAGATACGCCGTGTTTTCTATTGAAGTTTACTTATTTCATGGAATCGAGAAAGATACAAATTCGCGTTTATTACGTTTCAATTTTCACTTGCATTCTGTTTAAATTCTAACTTAATTAAAACAATCGCGGTGTCCCCTGTTAAACAAGCCGCGATTCCTATAGAATTTCGCGTCGCCCATTCCACAGTGACTCACGACTTGTGAGTTTGTGAGTCTTGGAAAATCGACTTCGAGGAACTGGAATGATTGGCGGAAGGATGACTCTCTGAGAGGAAGGAAGGATGACTCTAGAGAAAATGCAGCCAAATCTACGTTGCAGAGCCCAGCAGCCTAATCTTCGAATTGTGAGTGAATTTTTTTGGGTTTGGTGACTGGTTATATGTGTGTGCATGTGCATGTTTGAAGCTGGACTACCAAGAGATGAAAGAAGAACTCGATGGACGTGAGTTCAATTCGGAACTCTGCTGCACCAAAGGTGCAAACGCCCACCCATTATTAGAGTCACCCAATAGTATACCGCGTTAATTCAATTTAGAATCAATTTTCCCATTTACAACTCGATACGAGAATTTATTACGTCGCGCCGCGTTTGATAAATAGCTTCACCCCTTTTTCGGTTCTTGCTTTTCTTTTCTTCACCGCGTTTACTTGATACCTCCTTCAAATTTTTGCTAAATGTCCCAACTAAAGTGGACTACAAGGATGACAAAAATTCGCGGTTTCGGGTACTAAATAAAATCCCTGAAAATTCAAATAAATCGCGATTCGTGTGCCACTTTTCGCGCGTCGCCCTTTCGCAGCTTTCTAAGTCTGGTGGGTCTTGGTCGTTGGCTTTGGGTCTTTCAATCTGTCATTGTGGGCCACTGGTGGGTCCAAATTTCAAGGCTGAGGGGAAATCAACGGTCCACTGAGGGAATTTTAAAAGTTTCATGGGCTGAGGGGAGCTTCGAAGTCCAAATCGCAATGATCAATTTTGGGTGAAAATTCAAAGTTGGGAGGACTGAAATGGGTCACTGAAGGAATACCTAAGGCTTCATGGTTTGAGAGGATGAGCAGATGCAATGGTGAGTTGCATGGTTCGATTCTTTTTTTTAATAATTATTTAATTAGGTATTCTATGGGTGAATATTTCGATTTCATTAACGAACTCCGTTGTCGTTAATTCAAATATGAGCATTCTGACCATAAATTC
Source organism: Habropoda laboriosa (assembly GCF_001263275.1). Taxonomy (NCBI): domain Eukaryota; kingdom Metazoa; phylum Arthropoda; class Insecta; order Hymenoptera; family Apidae; genus Habropoda; species Habropoda laboriosa. The sequence goes on from NW_017100168.1 coordinate 323,965, forward strand.
AATTATGAGCTCCACTGATTCGAGTGTTATCATATTCATCGAGAATATACACTCGTAATTTATTGCCGTAATAGAATTTATAGTGTATATCTGTTGCGAGGAACCTAATTTATCAATTTTCAGAAATCGCCTGTAATAAATAACCCAATTTATTCATTTTCAGAAATCGCCTGTAATAAATAATCCAATTTATTCATTTTCAGAGATCACCTGTTATAAATAACCCAATTTATTCATTTTCAGAGATCACCTGTTATAAATAACCCAATTTATTCATTTTCAGAAATTACAGAATTTTGTATTACCTCAGCTATAACAATACTTTTATTAAAGTACTGACAAATATATCAGAATTTATCCAAATTATAAAATGAAAATCGTAGGGAATAAAATTCGAGGAAGAAATATTAAATTAAACGATAAAAAGTATAATTCATGTGAGGTTTTTACACAGCGACAACCTCTTGGTTAATCTTAGGTAAAATTCAGGTCTTGCATTTCACATTTTTTCGCGAACTATTCACGAATAGCATTTGGGGGTTTTAGTAAAATAATAAAATTAGGAACGATATCGATTCTTTATATCCCTCACCAAATGAAATTTCGTAAGAAATCACTGAAATAAATTATGGAACGTATAAATCGCATAAGACCCTCGTATAATGACCATGTCTTATCTTTCGTAAGCCTCCGGTAATTCGTATAATTTAAAAAAAATTCTCATTTTCAGGAACTGTACAATTTCTAATATTAAGTAATTCATAAGCTAAAGTAAGTTAGCATAAGACAAAATATGTTAGAAAATTGTGCCGAGTGAGTGAGTGAATTATACCGAGTGATATTCGTTAATTCCTAAGATAAAATAAGTTAGAAAATAATTTATTCCATAAGGTAAAATAAGTTAGCATAAGAAACTGGAAAATACTCTACTTTTAAGTAGTCAATAAAATAAAATAAGTAATTTTAAGATAGAAAATTGTACCGAGTACCATGTGCGCGCTTCCTTACAGAGATACGCGGACTCATTCGTAGCAAATTAATAAAACACCTTCCAATTTTTACTCTCGTCGATATTAAACATAGAACAAATAATGTTCTCGCGAAAATCGATTCTCGATCATTCAGTTCCTTCGAACTATTACGCGACATAATTGCTCGCGAGTAAATACGTCGTGTAAGTTTGCTGGTTCTTTCGAGTGACCGCGAATCTGTCGTTTCTTAACACGTTCCGTGCCGCGTGGGTCGCATACGCCCCACTCTGGTCTTTCCGTTCAGGCCGTCTGATATTTCGGCCTTTTCCTTCCGCTAACTTAAACTATGCAACTACGTGCGATAATTTGTTAAAACAAAAATTTTTCCTTCGCTCTATGTGGGACGCATACGACCCACGCGGCGTGAACGGAAAGTCACCGAAAATCGGTCCGGCACGGAACGTGTTAATCTAACCTAATCGCGATTCATAAATTTTTAATACTCCTTAAGGGAAAACTTGAAATTTTTATAATTCAATAAAATTTTTGAAAGTCTTTAAACATTGCATTGAGAATGAGAAATGATTAGCGTTGCGATATGGCGTTACTCGTATACCGAATCGCGAATTATTCTAAAGCCACGAATTTTTAATTCTTTTTGCTACGAATGAGAATCGCGTATCTCTGAAGCTAGAAAGCTGCCAGTAGGGCCAATGATTTTGTCGGGTCCCTTGCGTAGTGACCTCCACGTGGTGGGACCTGGTAATTGGTATCGTTTTCGAAAAGACAAAATTTCATTTGGAAAACGATACCAAGCTAACAACTACGCGTACCTGTAGTCCTAGATTCGTAAGAATCTGTACGGACTACAGGTATACCTTACTAAATTCACTCGTCGAAATGATTTTCTTTTTGATGAAGAAATCGACGAGTGTTTCTTTCAAATTTTAATAGTTCATGAAATAGAATAGCCTCAAAATTGAAATTTAATATTTAACATTGAATACTGCTGATTGTATTGCGAGAATGATAGAATGTCTCTGTGAGTGTTTAGTTTGGAGCGATGTTTTATCAATAATTAAAGTTTTACAATTTTTTGTATAATAAATTTAAGATAGTAATAATTCAAGTCAAAGTGTAGTATATTTAAGATAATATGAGTTATAATGAATTGGAATTTGAATAAATAATTTTAATATTATTTTGAGAGAAGATTTCAAAGTGAATTTATGAAAATTGTTTAAACTGAAGTTAGTTTTATTACATTTATACAAATTTCCCGTCAATTTCATATATGTATATTACAAAATGAAATACATTATACACATTGTGTTGAGACCTATTCTAAAATATTCTATCAAACGTTTTCCCAATTTTCTTCTAAACATTTCTACATACATACACATTTGGAATCACTTGTCAATTTACACCAATATTGAATCTGTTGCTAATTTTTTATAGATGTGAAATGTTGCAGAGATCAATAGCAATTTACCCCATTTCGATTAATATAAATTATAAAAAATTCGTTAAAAAGTTATTAAAATTGCTTACTTTTTTCTGGAAATTTTTGTGTAACATGCAATGCACAGTGATTCGAAACATTTGGCCGGTAGTGTACGTACATGCGTTATTCTTCCTCAAATTACTGAGTAAAAATCCATCTACTCACCCAAAACCCCTACAACATTAACAATAATAAATTACATTTTGATAGATAATTTAAAAAAAAGAAAAAACACTTTTCCCTCTTTAAAATAATCCCAGAATCAAATCAGTATCTCTCAAGCACCCAAGAACATCGACAATTTCCTCGACTTTTCACCACTTTACCATTCAATATCATCCAAACCCTTCGACCAACCACTTAATTTTTCACCTTCACCGATAATTGTACCGAGTTCGAAAAGAAATCGGTGACACGGCGGCAGAAAGTGTGCGATTTGACGTGGAATGGCTCGTGCTCGCACGACTCGTCGTGCCGTAGAAATAAAGGACTTCCTTTGCTCGTAGATATCCGCTCAGCAGGGTCGCGAATAAATCTCGCGATGAGGGATAGAGCGAGACAGAGTTACACTCTACCAGTCGAATGAAACAGAGGAAGAGACCGAGAAGGTGGAGGTACAGTACGTTCTCCAGTGATCGAGCAGAGAGAAAGAGAAAAGAAGAAGAAGAAGAAGCGAGGGAAAGATAGCGACACGATACTACTACACCTTCCCTGGAACCTTTGGCTGGTGGCTGGCTGGTCAGAGAGCTAGAGCAGAGGCTGAGCGAGAAAGCGGCCAACTAGATGACCCGAATACGAGGCCAACGTGTGCAAGAACGCGAATATGTGTGCGGAGGCATGGTCATTAAGGACGTTCCGTCTCGTCTAACCTGGTCTGCCTGTATATATATGCTACACGAAGGTGTTAAATAATTCGCGGGCTTCGGAGAAACAGGTAGACGAGAGGCGATTAATAATCTTCGTTCAATTTCATCGTTGGAACGCGCTCGTCGGGAATGGCGAACCTGGTGAAACCGTTCAAAAGGGAATATGTACAGTATTAGCAGAAAGTTTGGATGCACCGTGATTGTTAACCCTTTATGGTGTTCCATTGAATTCAAGCGTTTCTGATTCTAATTTTTCTGCGCTCCCTAATTTCCTGTATTTCCCTAATTTAATTCGTCTAAAGTGGTATTTAAGTAGAAATTTATTGATACTTTATCAGAAATGGTGTATTTATAATTTTTCATGTAATACTTTTGATTAACTTGTATTTTGCTCCTTCTAAAAATTTCTGGGTTTTCTTCTCACATACCTACCTATTTGAAGTAAAATAAATTCGATTCCGCGCACGAAGAAATATTTTATTTCTATTCTGCAGTTCATATTTGAAATTTAATTAAACCTACAATCTTGTGCAATTGCATCGAGATTTCATTGCTTCCCAGTATTGAGAATATTAACCATTGTTAACCATTTGATATCTAATACAAGATACGAGTATTTACTATCATTATTAGATCAGGGGGTAAAGTCGAAGAGGGTACAATCTTTGTATAGTGAGTCGCGATTTTCAAGAACATGTTTAAAGTAACGAGGTAAATCCTCTAAAAAAAAATTCGAAAGAAATGCAAATTGAATTTTCACAATTCGTCACAATTCGAATTACACCGATAAGAGCAAAAAGATTGCACTTTTCTGAACGATTCTTCCTAGCCATAAAAATTCATTTTCTCTATAAATTATTTGAAAATTTAGCCTGTCCATAAGAATTGATTTTCCCTAAAATTTATCTCTCTGCTAAATTAAAGTTCCAAGATGAAAATCAAATCACAAATAATTCAAGTTTCAAGTGACTTCGTATTAACCAAATCGTAACGAGCTTATTAATCACGATAGCGATTCTCCATTTTACGTCTCGACAAGAACGCAGCAAATCTCAAACGCTTTTTAATAATCGATATTATAATTCACTAACGAGTAACGACATCCGAATTTTTGGAAAGCGCTAATGCCTCCAAACTTTTTGTCGACATTGTATACGTATGCACACGCACATCGTATAAACTGGGCTAATCAGATTAGACGGGATGAAACGCGTTTCGAAAACGCGCTAGGAGATTAGGCTGAAATTGCATACCGGTGATTCGAGGCAGTGTACACCGATTGCACGTCTATCCGGTTGAACTTTCGCGGAATTCAGCCACTGGGATGGTTAAATATTAATTAGATATGAATTCTCAACTGCAAAATTTTTCACATCTATTCTCATTTATCCCGAGAGTGTGCAAAATAGCTGCATTTAGAAAAAAGGGAACACCGAAGATGATCAATCTTTAAATAGATTATGTTCGCAGCTTTCGGTTGGACAAAAATTCGTTTGCTTTGGTTTGGCACTGCGAGAAAATCCTTCGAGTTATCCCGGCACTGAAGAATCTCTTCGCGCTACTTTGGCATTGTAGAATCTCTTTGAGTTCCTGTACAGAGGGTTAGGGAGGTGGAAATTGTTCTTGTTTTGCTTTCATTGGCGAAACGCGTTTTTGATTCTGTGGCGGTTCTATGACTACCTCATTAGCCTTTGCAGTAGTGAAGTTTGAAGTGTGAAATATGAAACTTCGTCTTTGCGCACATTGTTCGGGGTAAATTCTCGTAGGTGCGGGTTTCTAATACGTTGTAAAAGGGAAGAGGTATCTCATAATTTATTGTTCACTTTTTAAAGAATAATTATATGTAATACTTCTAATCAATTTGCGATTAACTATGTATCATGCCCCTAAAAATTTCTGAATTTTCTTTTCACATACCTATTCAAAGTAAAATACATTTTACTTCGTGTATCTCTCATCTCATCTGTCTGCCCACGAGCTGCTCATGTCATCGTGTCTGCAGCTCATAGTTAAAATTCGATAAAATCCACAATCTTATGTAGTTTATACCATTTTTTCTTTTTTTTTTCATTATTTTGTATCTTTATTCTATCATTTACCATCGTTATCGATAATTTTGACTCGCTTAATTTATCTCAGAAAAGTTTTACATTCAATTCTCGTGAAAAATTATTAGATGCTCGCCTGCGGCTTTTGTTAGTTCTGTCACTCTTCTAGCAAACTGACGTTATGCACCACAATTAAAAAATAAGTAATCCCAATTAAAACCACCCTTAAATTTTCCTGTTTTAATTTTTCATTATTTCATTGCAATCTAATCTACAAGACCAATGGGCAATTTCAATTTGCTTGAAATCTCCTACTTCACCCAGTGTATTCCTTATTCCTCATTTACTATCGCTTGTTTAGATCACTATGGCCACGCGCACCAGCCTTCGCTTAAATCATAAAAGAAACATCGTTCCACAACTGTTTCCTCTTGTAAACCATCAAATTCAGCATCCACTCTATCCATTCGATAAGTTTCTCGTTTCCTCTATAGCAGAGATCGAGAGCGTTCCTCTAGAGTACGAGGCAAAGGGTCGCTCGTAGACACGATACACCGGATAAACGTGATTACTGTGTTTGGAGAAGGGTAGAGGTAAGCTAAACGGCGTCGATTTTCGCGGGGAGGCCCCCGTAAAGCTGAGAGAAGGGAAGCGTCGTAAGGCGTTCGGGGGTTGTTTCGAGGACCCAGTACGGTTCTCGACGTCGATAGTCTCGTGACGCTGGGCGTCTCGAGCGGCGGACGGTCGCGTTTCAATTTGCCGATTTCCAAAGCTCCTACGGATCGAGTCGGTTGATCTCTGGAAAATTGGATACGTGATGGGACTTCCTCGGGATTCACGGGGAAGTTTACGAGCGATCCTTGAATCTTTACTGCTCGCTCGCTGGCTGCCTGCTCGCCTCGGCTCCCAGGCCTGTGTGTGCACCCTGAGCGCCATTCTTCTTCCTTCTTACCGGCGGAATGGCGGAGGAACTGGAGGCCAGGCGGGCCGTAATCAGTCGAGAAACATTCCCCGATCTACCGATTCAGATTCGCGCCTGTGTTCGGACGTGAATCGCTCCAACGACGCTTCTGATCGATTCGTTTTTCTTGGAGGTGAATGTTTTTAGACGAATTAAATTAGAGGAACTGTTGTACGAAGTTTTTGTAGGATAAATTATAATAAGTTTGTTGTTGTAGCTCGTTAGATTCGTCGCTGTGATTTAACCCTTTAACTGGGGAGCCAACTTGCCAAAAGCTCTTTCTTTGCGCCCCGTATAAAATGAATGATGACTTTTTCTTTTCTTTTCAATTTCGAAGTTTCACGACGAGTTAACTCGTCTTTGCGCGCTGGAGAAGCATTCTGCGATGACGAGTTAACTCGTCATTCTCAGGTATCGAGTCTTGTATGCTGACCATTTGAAGAGAGAAACTAAACCAATAAATAAGTCAAATGAAAAAGATGCACGATGGTACAAATTATTAATAAAAATTACATATTTAAGTTATTCCATTGAAATTGTTATCAATATATCTATTCACAAATGATTGCACAGTTTAATAAAATTATTTAAGACGTTTGATGAAATTTTAAACAACTATATTTCTCGTATAATATACTAGAAAGAAACAGCACAGCACCAAAAATCATTAACACGTCGACTGCCACGGTGGTCATATGTGACCGCAGATTGTTTCTCCTGTAGCGCCACGGTGGTCATCGGTGGCCGGAGTGCTTCAAATGCTTATAATTGTAAAAGTTGAATGAAAATTGACAGTTAATGAATTTTGAACATCATCGCCGACTGGAGAATACTTTGAAATAAAATGTGCACTATTCAACAATTAAAAATTTTTACTAGAAGATCAAAAATGAGAGATTCACTTTTATCAAATCTTCTATCTACCGGTGTATCGTATTAAAGCGTTTCGAACATAGATGCGGCTGATCGATACAATCTCGGTAGTATGTGGTAACCTTTTTGGTACGATTTTTAGCAATCTTTGTTCCAAAACTTGCAAAATTTTCGCACCAGGTATGCTAGCCCTTCCTTTTTTTGCATCTCATGTCGTAATTTTCTTCGGATAGATATATTTGATAGCCCTGGTGTAAATAAATATTCCCAAATAATTATCAAGTGTCATTGAGTGCACCAAGGCACCACGGTGGTCACCCGTGACCACCAGAAGGATAAACGCCCCATGGGTAGGAATGTTGTCTTATATAACCATATTTATTATTATTTTGCTACTATATGCTTAGAATAATAAAAATACTTTGGTGGCGTCCTGAGCAAAGATGTGATTTCGGCGTGGCAGTCAACGTGTTAACAAAATGTACACTTTAATCGATCACGATCTCCTAGCAGTCACCTAACAACCAATTTCCCCAACTATTAAATTTTCCCTAAACAATTTACTTAGCCGCCATAATTTCGCGAGATTGGCCACGAAGTGGACATCGGGGGTTCCTCTCACGGCGCTGGAGAAAGTGAAATTTCTTCAAATAGCATCGAACAATTTCCACGACCCGAGGACATTTCTATACAATACTAATCTGCAGCTGAGGTAAATTGGTTTACGGAAAAATCTAATTACGCCTGTCTATGGTTGTCCTTTTCTATCGTGTAATCGAGTTACTCGAGTCGACTTGTATCTTGACAACATGTTCCAGAAACCTTTGCCTCGGCTCTTCGTGGCACGGGGATTTTCTCGCTGATTTGCATCGCACGAGACCAACCGCGACTCGAGAAAATTGCGGACGCAATGTGGAACGTGACGATATTTCGAATACTTTCGCTAACAATAAGTGGAGCAATCAAAACTTTCGGTGCGAATTTAAAGTTCGCGGAAATTTATTTAAAGAAAAATTCGGGGTTTAGAAATCATACGGTATTGTCCTTTATTTTAGGAAAAATCGTGAATTTTAAAATCACACAGCATCGTCCTTTATTTTAGAAAAAGTCGTGTGTTTAAAAATCATGTGGCACTATCCTTTATTTTAGGAAAAATCGTAAATTTTTAAATGACACAGTATTATCCTTTATTTTAGGAAAAATCGTGAATTTTAAAATCACACAGCATCGTCCTTTATTTTAGAAGTCGTGGTTTTAAAAATTTTGTGGTATTATCCCTTATTTTAGGAAAAATCGTGTAATTAAAAATCCTGCGGCATTATCCTTTATTTTAGGAAAAATCGTAAATTTAAAAATCATACAGTATTATCCTACATTTTTGTTCTTTTTCAAACTCGCATAAAAATTAGAATTCTTACGCTCCAAAATGCTTATTTCACGCTCTAATGTAATTACCCGACCGCAGGCGAAGCTTGTTAATCCCATTCTAACTCGCGTTATCAACACGCGGCATTATCAGAAAATAACTGGATAAAAAGGAAAATCAACGGGAGAAAATGGGAAGAAACAATGTTCGTTTCGATAATACACTCGCTCTTCGTTCGAACGAGAAACAGGTTCGAGGGAAACTGGAATGAACATTCTGCTAGCCAAGTGGCAATTGCATCACGCGAAAAATGAATCGCCTTGGAATTGCTCGTTGTAAACGTACATATCCGTCATTGTTACGCTAAACCTAAAGAAAAGAAAAATCTACAACAAAGCAATCTTTGAAACATTTCGTTCTCTCGGTTATCAGAAAAATTTACGCTAAAAAATAATCGAGTTTCTCCTTTCACCAGACACTAATTCAACCTAAAATTCCGAACAACTTCTCGATCGTAAACCACGTCTAATTGCTAAAAAAAAAAAAAAATAAACCTAGTTCCGTATTATTCAGAACGGATCATCCTTTAATTGTTTTATAATTGCTATTTTATCGCCTTATTCAGCTAAATTCTGCTAAATTCTGCGTGAATTAAGTACGTTCGACGAGGCTCGATGATCACACTGTGCGAAAAAAAAAATGCACGATTAATTTGGCCCAGTGACCGCAGTATTTTTCTGTGGCTTATGAATCTCCATCAGCTCCAAACGGCGTCCGCTAATTAATAGTTCTCTATATACACACGCGCGCGCGGCGTGGCACCAGGACGCCGATCAGAGTCGAGATTTTCCTCTGCCCGCGAAACTATTAGTCACTCTTAACTCGCGGTTGGATAATTATGACAAATGCCGGAGCGAATTTAACCGCGGCGTGTATTTAGAGGAAAGACCTGCTACAAGGCGACCGCGTAATCGCTAATGTTGGTTAAGGATTATCGATCTCTGGTGGACTGTTTCAAACATGATAGATCGCTGGCGAAGGAAAAATTCCGAGGTGAAACACACCGGAGGAAATTGTGGAAGTTTTTCAAATTTAGGTTTGAAAGTAAAAGGAGAATGGGTATTTAAAAATATTGAGATATTTCATGGAACGTTCTCTACGTGTAATTTAAATCATTCTGAGCAGATTTTAAATATTTTACTGAATTATAAAAAAATAATAATTTAGAGTGAGAAGTCCTCTGTATCATCTTATTATTGTCACATTTGACAATTGAAAATCACGTTTCAAAAATAGAGAAATAGTCGGAAATTGAGTTGAAGCCTTTTCAGAGGCACTCTTTCAATGGAGTACCAAATTTTTGGACAAAAGATAACGGACAACGCAGAAGAATATCTAAATTGAAGAGGGGAATTTAACGTGTGCTGTTAACCTGTTAAATTAGAGCACAATAATTTATTTACCGAGGGATTATTCAGTTTTAATTGCAAGTGATAATAAAACGAAGTAATTGGGTACAATTTGAACTGATTTGTGAAATTTCTGCTTGAGAGGTGAACCCAATTAATCAATCTGAACTATGTACATGAATAATTGAAAATTTCATCAATTAAACATTGCCGGTGAAATGTTTGCTATTTCAAGGTAACCCGTTTTACCAATACACCCACGATCTCTTGCCAACTACCAATTCGAACAAAGATTTACACGAACCTAATAATTTCTCACGGTATAGAGTGTCAAAGAACGAAATAAATTGCAAGTTCTCCTGTCTCCCCGCGTCACCAGGCATCTTTGCGCGGTGATTGGCCACGCTGCGCTTAAAAGTCACCGTAAAACGGCCGCGATTAACCTTTCACGAGGCGAGAAAAAGGCGACACACTGGGGAAAACGCGGCATGTGAATGAGAACGGCTGATCGATCGGTCGAGCAACAAGAAAAAGGCCTTTGGCTGCCTAGGTTAACTCGTTGTCTGTGAGAAAAATATGCGAGACACGCGTTCTTCCTTGTTATCCTACAAATCCGTGGCGCCTGATCGCGATGCCCGTCGAATACGTAGCCGATTAAGATTTCACCGGATTATTACGTTCAATTAACGGTAATTGGCAACTCTTGCCACGATATAACCAGACCGTCGAGAGGCTTTGCGATTTCACCGGGTTTTCTACCAACGGTTACCGAAATTTCGCCGCGATTTTTTTATCAACAGTTACCGAAATTTCACCGGGTTTTCTATCAACAGTTCCCGAAATTTCGCCGAGTATTCGTGAGAATTTCGAAGCCGAGAACAGGAGGAATGCCTGTGAGGGCGTTTGAGTATGATCAGTTTGCACGAACTCGGTATTATCAGCGTTTGAACGACGTTTGAAGCTGAGTTTACAAGATGTGCATGTAATTTGTACAAACTTCTATGTGCATCGAACTTTGTGCATGTAAAACGTTGTATTCCGTGAGAACTAAAGCAGGAAGGTTGCGCAAACAGAGAAGTTTGGCTCGAGTAAATTCTGTATAATTAGATCATTTTTTCCAATTCTTACCATACACACAAATTTGCATCTATGCAACTGCTTGCTGTGCTAACATGTAATTCTACCTTGAAACAATATATCCGACAAATATTTTGAACAAAGTCTATGTAACTACATAATTTTTGCAATTGTCACCGAACTGACGGACGAACCAACACAATTGCAAACTCACACTGTGCAAACACGTGAATCTATACTGAAGCAATATATTCAACGACTGACTTGAGTAAAGTTTGCACGACTAGATCATTTTTGCAAATGTTACAGAACTAATAAACCAGCTAACACGATTCGTTTGCACAAATTTTCACGTACAACGCACAAATACGTAAATCTACCTTGAAACAATACATCCAATGACTGCCTCGAGTAAAGCCTGTGTAACTAGATCATTTTTTCAATTGCCACAGAACTAACGAACGAACCAGTAAAATTCATTTGCACTAATACGTAAATTTACCTTGACACGATATATGTAATCACTTGAGTAAAATCTGTTACGTTCAACGAGTCGAGCCACCAGTTGTAAACAAATGCACGTGGTGGTATTTTGGCAAAACAAGGACGCAGTCGTAGTTCTTAGATACTATAAACGATGCAGACCGATAAAAATTTGTTCGAAATATTTGACGATCAGCGTCAGACAATATTTACAACTGCTGTCCAAATGTTTACAAATGGTTTTTTGTTTAGATCTCGTGCCTGGGCTCGTTCAACGTAGTACAGATAATATTTGTAACTGATTTGCCGAAATTTTCACGAACGAAATAGCTTGCTCGCACAGCACGAAAATACACGTTGAAAAAATATTGGACGATTGCAAAAGTTCGTGCCCGATTTGAAAATGAAACACAAACGGTATGTACGAAGGCACGTTTCACTTGAAAAGAAAATGAAATGAAACGAAGAATAACGCTAAAACAAACATGTGTGACGTAGACGATAAGGTTCCCACCACCTCTGAAAATCAGGCATGAATTTTTGCAATCATCTAATATATGCATTGAACGACAGTCTTCAGTGAAGTCTACACATGACCAGCTAATTTTTCCAATAATTAATTTCGATATTCTCCGTATTGCAGAATTAACGAACACAATTAATTTGCGCAGATTACGTACATACAGGTTGCTCACGCTAGGCAAGCATGTAAGTCCACTTTGAAACAATATATCCAGAGGTATACTGTATGTACAGGTGGATTAGGTGAATTCGTGCGACTAGCTAGCCCTTTCGAGACTCGCATCGCCATTCAACCCCCAGGGCCACTGTTTAAATGGCAGACCCTTCAGACCTGACTCCCGTTTCTGGGGGCATTCTTCAGAATCCAGTGCAGGGACGGTGAAAATCCACTCGTCCGTAGACGCGTCTCTCTTCGCTGGGGAGTTCCTGTGCGGCAGCTATTAACGTCGCGCGAGCTTATTATCCTTTAAGGACAGCCTCGTCACGGAGAGAGAGTCTCCTCTTACACTGCTTCGCTTTCTGTCGCTGTCCCCTTTTCACTTTCCTTCTCCGTTCCCTCTCTCTCTCTCGCCCTCTTCTTTCATCCCGTGGGCTTTCACGCTGCGAATCTAGCAGGATCGTCGGGATTTGAGGACGCTGCGTGAAAGGCGGTGATGCAAGGAGGAGGAAATAAAAATAAGAGACAGATACAGGAAGGAAGGGAGAAGAAACGAAGATGCTGGTAGAAAAAAGTGGACGTGTAAATGTTCCGCTTCTTTTATGCTTGTGCGTTAGAGTTTGATGAAAAGGGGAAGCGAACCGAGAAAAAGTAAGTTCAGGCTAGTTTTCATTGGAAACTTGTAGGATACAGAGTGATGATTGCTAATGTGGGATTTCTTACATGTGACAAGTTAATATAACAGAGCTGAGGTAGGATAGGCGGATGAGAAATGACTTCGAACTTTTCATTTCGCTGCTACATTCGTCTACTTAATCACATGTGCTGAAAGATAACGCCAATTTTCTACAAACTGAAGATTCTTGGATAAATGGTAATACAAATAATATCCAAAAATTCGACACTTTCTCGCACCGAATGTAACCTGACGATTACAGTAGATCATTTGCTGCTTCACTGCTCGAAACACAGAGTCCACCGCTAAAAGACAATTTCAACAGTGACAAGATTGATAGCCATGTCTCATTCTTAACCCTTTCGCTACGGCAGATTTCAATCGCAGCCGCAGAATCTTCTACTTCGGTCGCGTCGTTTTAAAATTTGCTTCATTAAATTAAGGTGGAAGTGTGCAAGGAACAAATATTAAAGATTAAACTACACACACAGCAAGCAAAATAAGCGCTAAGAACACTATTCTTCCAAATTTTCCAAACGTGAAAGGATTAAAGGAGACCAAGTAAATCGTATGAAAGAACCGATAGTCCCTAATAAATTATTAGTAACAGCCAAACATTTTCTTCTTTTATTTCGAGCAATTTTAATCTCTCTTGAGATTATTTTGCATTACATCGTGTGAACAAAAAATTGTCAAAGAGGTACAACGTTTTAGTGAACGGCATTACAGATCTCTACGGTGGGTTTCCAGAGTATAAGGTTGTGCGACAATAGAAGAGGGTAGGTTCATTTTATGCAATTTCCTGATGAGGGCGGTTAGCCCAAATCCCCCCCAAAAAAATATTCCCCAATTCCTCCACTTTCTTCAACCACCCATATCATCAAGATCACGCAAGTCAAAACTGAAAATCCAAACTTCAAACAAAACCTCTCAAATTAACTCTCCATACACCTACTCTTAACACGCCCTTCGACTTCCGTCAGCAATTCCTTCCCACGTATCAGCGGGTACCTTACACGTAGTATCACGCGACAGGGGTTGAAATTCACGGGCTCCGAAGCAGCAAGGGATAAAAAAGGGAAACGGTTCGAAGAAACTGGTACGATCAAGGGAACACGAGCTCGAGAGAAGTGTATAAAGTAGTAGCGGTAGGAGATGCAGCAAGAGGAGAGAGCAGAGGGCACTCTTTCGCCCTCTGAAAATCTCGTGCAGCACGCGCGTACGTAAGTGCGCCTCTTACTCTCGTCCTTTTTTCCGCGGCCTTTCCCCCGTGTGCTCCTGCAGGAGCCTTTGTGGCGGTCGCACACGTGCGCCCGCGTACGTAGCCCGGTATCGTCCGTATCGGGCGTCCCTATCAGCCAATTAGTGGAAATGAGATCGTAGCCGTAGATTAACGACCCGCTTCCTGTGACGTTCCGCGCTGCCACGTTTCTCTCAGCCCTTCTTCCTCCCTCTCTCAACCAATATATTTAAATAAATGCTCGCACACGATTCAGACACGTCCCTTCGACAATGCATTTTCGTCTCGAGGATTCGTGCAGCAGGTTGTACCTTGCGGAGAGGATCGTCGTCTGTAAATCTCTATGGTTCGAGATGTGTCGAGGTTTCTGAGCGATTTAGGGGGGCGTGTATTGGTAGCGATTAGAGCGAAAGAATTTGGTAATGGGTCGAGTTTGTTAATTGGTTAGGGAAGTCGTTAGGCGAGCCGTTTAAAGAGTTTGTGAAACACGTATACCGGGTAATAGTAGGGAGTATTATTTGCTCGCCTGTTTGTTCACGATGTTCTTTGTTTCGGTGAGCAACTTTGGTTAACCAGTTTCCAACGATGAAGTCAAGGATTTTTAAGTTGTTCCGTAATTCTTCTTTAAAAAATCTTGCCACAACTTTGAACGAAGAAAGGGAAGGAAGTAGGCAAGTACTTGGGAGAGGTAGAGCATAAGTTCAATAAAAAATACTTGAATTGCAGTTAGAAATTAATTATAGTAACTTCATTTCACCACTTTGCAAGGAAGAAATCAAGAATTTCACATGTTTTGTGGCCTAAAGAAATATACATTTTCTTAAAAATCTTGTCACATTCTTGAGTAAAGAGAAAAAAAGTAGATAGACAAATATTTGTAAGACATAGATTGTAATCCGAATAAATGACATTTTAATTGCAGTTACAAATTAATTTGATGCCCATTTGAATTATTCTTTAAAGCATACAATAAAGATTTCCCTTATTTAAAAGAATACAATTAAGGAAAAAAAATCTCGTCACATTCTTGGATAAAGAGAAACAGGTATATAGGCAAATATTCAGGAGACAGATTGTAAATCGAATAAATGATATTTTAATTGCAATTGCAAATCAATTTGATGCCCATTTGAACTATTCGTTAAAACCAACACTAAACATAAAAGAGACACAATAAACACACATAATAATAGATTATAATTCTTCCACGAACGAATGACCAATTGGTTTCCGACACGTTGCAGATAACCTCACTAGCAGATTTAAGATAAGAAATCTATACTTCTCCATCCTGCGCAACGAACGTTAGATTGACACCATTTTCCTCAAGTCCCTGAGTCACCTACCAATGATTATACCATCAGAAATTGCTCATCAGAATAACCCGTCGCTCTATCCGACACTACACACACCTGACACTCGTTAAAACCACTCTAATTTCGAAATCCAAGACACAGTAGCAATGACCAAAACCACGCCAAGTCCAGAATATTCAGCAAAGAACGGACACAAGTCACGCATTATTCTTTCAATTCGTTCTATTTCCGAATATTTAACGATCCCCCGCGCGAATCGCTAGACACACGTTGCACACATTTCGCGGCAAAACGTAGAGGGTCTAGAAATAACCCTGGACGCTCGTTCAGATCCGCCTTCGCCACGCGAGGATTCACCCAGCGCGAAGGTGTTACGTTATACAGTCATACGACGAGTGTATATACCCGCCATATTTACGCATGACGGCTCGTAGAGCTGACACGATAGGAAGAGTATGGCACTTTAAACGTAAATATGTAATTCTTATTGACGCGTTGTATTTTTTTTTCTTTTTAAGAATTGTGTTAGGTGAAATGAATGCTTTCCAGCTTATCAGAGAATAATTTTGGATAGAAGCTTGCGCATATCATCGCGATGGAATTAATTATGTGAATCCAGTCGAAGTAATTCGTTTCTACACCAGTTTGAGACTTTAGCTAATATAGAAAATTGAAAATGGTCAAGTAAGGGTAATTTGCATTTTAGATATTTTACATTATATTTCTTATTCGACAATCGATAAGATACGATTAAAATGTAAAAACTATTAATTTTGAACTACGCTACAATAATTCCACTATTAGGTGTAGAAATGAATTCTGTCCGACTTTTGGGTAGAATCAAAGTTTTACTTAAGAAGAATGAAAATAGATCGATCATTGAAATAACTGACATTACTATTGATAGCCTTTTGCCATTTTTCTGGAAGCTTGCAAATATCATCGCGATAGAAACTCGCTGAATGAACAATGTGAATCCAGTATTAGTTTGAGACTTTGGCTAACATAGACCTTTCAAAATGGTGAATTAAGGGTGATTTGTCAAAATCAAACCACTTTAGATATTTTTCGTTCTATTTCCTATTTGACCATCGATGAGATAGATTCAGGTGACCGGTACGCAACTCTCCCCTAAGTGTTTCTGCAAGTCAAAAAAGCCTAAATGTAGAAACTCTTACCTTTAAACTAGGCTACGATAATTCCACGATTCCATATAAAGCTACAAGAGCAAATCTACGAACTCCAAGCCAAATCAAATTTTACACCCCAGTATATCCAACTTTCTACGGTAGACAGATCTCCACAGAGAGATACATCTGAAAAGTACGATGCTAAAGCGACGCAACTAAAACACAGACGAGTAGCAGGCACCGTCATTCAGCGTTCCGCGAGTAGAAAAAGAAGAGCCGGCGAACGGAGGAGGTGCATGCAAGACAGGCCACGTTATATTAACAATATACTGTACGTATGACACCGAGTATAGCGGACGTAGGCCGATTGTATCGCGTACGCGCATTATACCGTACAGAAGGCATTGTGCCGTACGATATACAGTGCGCATAATATATTCCGGCCTCTAAGAACGACGCTGGTGCAGCAGAGCCTGGTGCAGCCGTGAATACACGGCGGTGGATCCCCCGGTCCGTCCAGCCAGGGTCTCTACCGCAGCCAGGCACACCAACCACGTTTACACCGCCCCTGGTGGTTACACGAAACTGGTTATAAAGCAGAGAGAAACGGCCTAACTCGCGTCGCTCGATATGTATGTGCACGGTCAGGTGATTATGAACCTGCTCGATGCGTGTACACGAAGAATGTACCACGTCTGTCCGTCTCTCCAAAGTGAACGAAAGAGAGAGAGAGAGAGACTCTTAACCCCCGTGCAACGCTCGTGTACAGCTTCGTGTATACAAGCTTGCCGCGTGCACCTTCCGCACCCGCGCCAACGCGAGATTAAACGCCGCGGCTGGCATAGTTTTTACACAGGGATGAGAGGCCAAGAATGGCAGCAGCAGCGAACACGGTGCCACAGAGAGCAATGGAAGGACAACGCGGGAGGTCGAGAGCGAATGCTGGACGACGGATTTCTCGGAAGAGGTAAAACTCGGCCCCCGTTCGCGAAACAACGATAAGGGAAAATTGGAAATTCCGACGGAAGCTTCCTCGCTTCTTACGGCTACCTTTTTTACGCCGCCGCGGCGTGGCTATCGAGGCGAAGTCTCTCCCTCTTCTGCGTGAAACTGTCCTTCGGTGCGCCGAGACGGTTCTGCGGGAGAACTGGAGGGAACACGAGTGGGCAAAAGAGATACGGGAGAGGTGCAAGATGTAAAACCTTGCTCTTCGATGATGTTTCGGGTTTTATGGGGGTTCCGGGATAAAGGGTGGAGATATTTATGAGGAAAATTTCTGGGGTGAGGAGAGTTGAGCGTGTTATAATAGATACTGGTATATTGAAATTTATGAAGTGTACTTAGGCGGATAGATGGTGAATTTAGAGCGAGAAAGGAGCTTAAAAGCTGAAAGAGTGATTTTTTCAATTTTGATAACAAAATCAAAAAATGTCGATATTTTATATCAGCGAGTTTCTCGTATGCACAGAAATTGATACGAAAATTTGCACCGATTGAATAACACATTAAGTGAAACTCGAAAGTTTTTCAAGTTAACTATTTTCAATTATCCTCCATCGTGTATGACATCACACCTGCAGCAACGCAATCAAATAGTGAAAAATGTTGGACATAAGAAACAAGTGCAACGACGACGACTTTCTCCACCATTTATCACCTTAGATACGATATTAGCGAGAGAGAAATTTCTTTCTTACGTTTTTCAGATTATTTCACGATTATTTCACGCATCGTGGCCTTCGAATAATCCAAGGTTTCTAAAGAGCGAAAGTTATATAAACCGACGAGGATCGATACAGCCATTTACCTTGCACTGTATTTACAGGATCTGCTCCAAGTTTGCACCGCTGGGTTTTAAACGTAGTTGAAGTAGTGTAATCAATCTTCTTAATCCGATCAAACGAGTTAAGAATAAGAATGAAATAAAAATCTTTTCCACGAATGCATTTTCTCTCCTAATTTACCAGCTTCCGTAACACTTGCTCGTGCAAAATCGTAAATTCACCTCTCAGCCGTCTCCGAAGCGTTGAATTCTCCAGTAATCAAGGAATACGAAAAAAATTCAGCATTGAAATATGAATGTTTCAGGTCAGAAGTTAGGAAATATCGTTCCCAGAAGTCGGAGATAAAGTAAAGAGGAATCGTGGCCGGAGGCAATCCAACGAAACCAACATCGCGCAGAAGGTCAAGGAACACACGTTCGGTACGGTCTTGGTTCAGCGGAAATTCCCAAGCAGAGGGCCAAACGTGAGAAGGAATTTTGACGTATTAGATCGCCCTCACCTGTTCGACTTTCACGTGTGTCGGTGCGATCGCCACACGAAATCCAAACCAGTTTTCTTCTACGGACAGAGGAGATGGCACTTCTTCGGTCCCCAGACCATTTCGTTCATCTCCGACCTCGCACATTCGTTTCCCCCCTGCGCACACCGGCATACACAGTGCTCGAATATACATGATCGACCGGAATACCCTGATACTCTCTCGAAATGGAAAATTACCTGGTACTTGACGAAACGTTTTATCCAAATGCACACCTTTTTCCTACGATTTTCTCCTCGCGAACGATCCGAGATACATTTTTCATATTTCATTCGTCATAGGATTCCATATAGCGTTCTAACTTATTTTTAACGAACTGTTGAATTAACCTGTGAAAATGATTGCAATGAAAAACAGCTAAATTTGATAAATGAAAATTTGAAGAAATATTGCTGAATTTTGGGTGAAATCAGCTTCTCGGGAAGAGTATTTTTTTAAGAATTGTAAGGTGAAGAAATTACTGTTCATTAAATAACAATTTCTCCAAAAAGAAGATCAACTGTAACTATTTTATCAGGAACTCATTTTTCTTTTATTCGATATACAGAATACTACGAAGCATAATTTTGTGTTAATGATAGAATTTTTGGCTCAATTCTTCAGGTATCTTCTGAATTTCATGGTCTTCATATTATCGGTTCATCGTTATCACGTTCAACCCTTTGCACTCGGAGGTGTTTTTTCTGTAAAAAAGGTTGCAAATCGGATCTTCTTTGAAATTGTTTCAAACTAACGTAGAAATAAACTGTACTGTTTTATTTCAATATTCCGTGTATTTTCTTTCACTATGGTGAACTAATTTATGAAGGTCCATAGATCTGCTCTCTGTCATGATCAACGATTTACCAAGTGACAATTATTTAACGTCGCTTCTCAGTCGCCGCTCGAGTGCAAAGGGTTCAAATTAAAACATTCTTCTTCAATTCGTCCCTTTAATTTTTCAACTCCTTCACGATATCGACAGTCTCCTGATTACTTTCATATACATTCGTTCATCGATTATTTTAAACAGTTACACACGTTAAGCACTGCGAATACATCAAAGAAAAATTCCATCACATTTTGAAGTGATCCTCTGCTATGATTGAAAACGATGAAAAAAAAAAACATTTTTCTATAAATTGAATCGATATCGAATCTTATCAGCACACCCTATACCCCCAGCACATCCAGATGCATCGATCGATCTCTAGCACGCATTACGCCCCGAATCCCTGAATCAAGATACACAGTGCAAATTCCACGAATGAAATTGGCAACGCGGTTCGGTCGACATATCGAGAAAAACGATGCAGCACACGCGGATAGAATGGTCATAAAACCGTGTCGCATACCGCAGAGAAAACATTGCGTTTTGTACTCAGCAATATTTCTCTTTTTCTACCGAAAAAAAGAAAAACGAGAAATGCGGCAAACAAGAAACAAAATATACAAAAAAAAAACCTTTTTTTCCCAATCAATCTCTCAATTTCCGGTATACGAAACACCGGGTATATAAGCAATCATAGTGTCCACGAGCAATTCGACGTATTAGCGGGAACGGAGGTATGTCATTCGTCGAGATTTCATTTCTGATTCTGCAATTTAACTTTTTGCCGCGTAACGAGTCAGGATGTGACAAAAATTATTGTAAAAAAATTGCTGCTTTCCTTTGGTAAAAACAGATTTCTCCTATTCAAACAGCCACCATTTCTATAATAACTACAATTTTCTTAAAATCCTAAGGTAATACATTTTTCTTTACAAATGGAAAAGAATTCTTATTTCAGACTACTGAAAAAGTTCTAACAGAAGAGCTTTCGCAATAATTCCTCTATTTCGTAACAATTTCGCTTTTCAAAAATTGGAAAATGAAGCTGAGAGTTACATTTGTATCCTCGAAAAAAAATGGAGACTTTTCATTCGGTATTTATCTACGAAAAAAATTCCCAAACTTTACCTATTTCTAGACGCCTCGGGACTATCTTACACAGACCATCCGGATAACTATAAAAAGATCGTAAGGCAAGAAGTTAAACGTCGATCTCAACAATTAATAAAGGCGGGATAAAACGAGAAATACTTGTCCCGTAGTAGGCCTTTTAATTTCCCGCTGAATTGAATCGTTTTAAGCACGAACGACTCCGTCTCGAATTACACGATCCAACTTCTTAATGCGTTTGACGAAAGCCACGGCTATCAAGGGACGTCTCTATCTGCATATTCGAACGTCCGAATATACTCGGTCGCTTTAATAACCGTACACGTGTCCCTTCGTGTATAAGTGCACCAGACAGTGTCCAGAGAACGTCACCGAGCCCAGTAGTCGACCGACCATGAGTCTCCGCTGTAATGAGAGACTTAAATGTTGAAACTATATAGCCACCACCACGACTATTACTGAAACTCGCGAGCCAACCTAATTACTTGTCGTTCCGTGAGCCTTTTACTGGAAAGAAACGGGGGAACTCGAAAGCGGATTCCTGTTTCTCCACTGACTCCCTTTTCGTCGATTTGCCGCTTAAAGACCGCTGACCCATTTCCCTCTGCGGAACTTATCAGAACGTTCGTGTCTACAGACATTCTCGCGACAGGGATAGCTTAAGTAGCACGAACTCGGATAGGAAATATGAAATATAGTAGATTTTCATTGAAAGTTTGCGAATAGCAGAAATTTTGGGTAGATTCGTGGAAAATATTTTTGGTGGAATTTTAATTTTTTTTTTTTCTTTTTACTGAAGATTGACAGCAATTAAGATACTTTCCGGGTTATGTTTAATACCATTGATGGTACGTGATAATTTTTGGGAAGGGAAGCTTCCATTAGGTGAAGCAGAATATTTTTGGACTCAAGGTTTTAATAAAATATACGTGAAAGTAGATCAAAGTGAGAAGAATTTAACACTATTGACACTTGGATTACTGGTTATTAGGGACACTAATACTATTGACATTTTTCTATAATTGAATTTTTTAACTCCGTTCTGAAATTCTGCAGTTCTGTGTTAACCCTTTCGCTGCTGTTAGCGCCTATAGGCGTTTTGAATATTTTCTCGCACTGGCCTTGACCGCTATAGGCGCTTTAAATATTCTCTCGCACTGCGCTGTTTGCGTTTTTTTAGCAAATCTTCAGCTTAATTCAAGCCTTAACTGTTCTTTGCGTGTTTTCATCTCAATTTTTAAAACGATAAACTTAAAAATTCAAATTTTCAATTTTAATTTTACAATTTTTAAACGCCGAAACGCAAGATTTTGCGATTTCAGATTTATACGAAATTTTCTTACTTTCAATGCGTTAATAATATTGTTCACTGCGGTGCATTAAATTAACGCGTTAAACACTGTGAAATCTTAGGATGAATTGCCAGTTAGACGATCATTATCGCATGAGCAACAGAGGAAAACGTTATGAATAGGCATTTAATTCGTCGATTAAGCGGATCTACAAACAGCACTGTCAGCAATTTTTCTTCCTGCGACTGACACGACACGAGTCGAGAGAGCTCAATAAATTGACCTTCATGTCCAATCACCTCTGATGCGACGAAACGACATATACGAAGGAACTCGGTGCATCTGGTGTACCGCGGCCGTTTAACAGGATGGCGATTTTATTGGTCCTGACGTCAGCGTTATGGGTTTGTTATCGATGCTGCATCAATTGTCCTTTTCAAGGATGCTATTTTTAGAAATTCTTGTTAACCCCTCGCGAAACAAGCTTGCACATATTACGTCTCGTCGAGCGTGAATTTCTTTGTTGGCATAAATTACGGCTGGTTTTTCGTCGACTGGGAGAACTGTGTTTTAAAAATATTCAAAGGCTGCGATAATAAACGCCGCGTTACAGGAAAGTTCACCGCGAATGACGAAAATATTACCACACGCGCAACGTGGGACGTAATTTATGGAAAAATCGAAAACCAGATGATTATTCGTGCAAAAATAGATTAAAAATACGAAATAGAAGTTTTTTCGACGAAAACACATTCGTGTTACTATGCTAACGTGTATATCCACTGGTATGTATACGAAATAATATTGTCAGTTCTGGTTATACCAGATATTAATGGAAACGATTCTCTCTATTAACGTTACTTCGCGTATACAAGCTTGTTTGAAAAATTTCATCGACAATGTAAATGTTGATTGGATATTTCGAAAATTGGAAAAATTGAAATATTTATAGCTCTAAAAATTGCAAATTACACGTGATTTATCGAACAGTATTACACATTATCGGCTAATTTACAAGGATAAAATCGGCATACCGCAACTTACACCTCACGCCGATATTTCATCGTTATTTTTCCACATCGAACGAACATGTCCCTCCGCAGCACACGCGAAAATAACGATACTTTCTACGATAACGTGCAATAAATTCCACGCTCGGCGTAATTTTGATACGCGCCAGAGCGCCAATTAAATCTGCCATTAATTATGCGCCGCGCGCGGCCCGCTAGGAATCGATGCTCGCCGCCACGGCCTTTTCCAAATCGATTCGACGACGACGCCGGGAAATTTCGTGTCGGGCACACGCTAATTATAATTCATTTTACACCGAACGCACCGGATATTTTATACGGTGTCGCGGCACCAGGACGAACGTGGCCGCGCAAATTGGAAACGCTAATTGAAAAGCCGGGAAAGATAGGCACGCGGCCGCGTTTTCCGTCACGGCGAACGCGACAATGTTGCGCCCCCCTTTACGACTGGACGCTGCCTTCACGCTTCTGGTCACATGAATACACATACGAAACGTGCGCATACCACGGTGACGATACACATTTAGATTCTCGTTTCTTTACGGTGGATGGTACGAACGTGAGAAGTTTTTACAATAATAAAGACGATCGAGCCATTGAAATTCCATTAGCACGAAATGACAGATTTGTAGGATATTGAACTCTAGGACGTTCGATTCCTTGGAATGTAGTAGAGTCTGCATAAGGGTCGTGGTACTTCGGACATGAAGACCTTGAGATCGTGAGACCTCATGAAATTTCAATCATGAAACCTCGAATTTTCCAACTCGAGATTGAAAGACCCATCGGAGATCAGTCAAAAATCGTGAGACCTCAAATTCTCGAATTCTGAGATCGAAGGACCTCTGAAAGGCCAGTCAAAAATCACGAAACCTCGAATTTTCCAACCCTGAGAACCAAGGATCAAACAGAGGCCAGTCAGAAATCGTGAGACCTCGAATTCTCGAATCCTGAGATCGAAGAACCCATCAAAGACCAGTCTAAAATTCGCGGATCCTAAGATCGGAGGATCCATCAAAGGCCAGTGAAAAATCGTGGGACCTCGAATTCTCAAACCCTGAGATAGAAGGACTCGTCAGAAACCAGTCAAAATCGTGAAACTTCGAGTTCCAGGACACTTGGGACGTGGAACCAGTTTCAGGTCAATCTTTCGAGGAAGTCGAGGTCCCAAGACACTACTAGATTTGCCTGAGACTAGTCCCACGACATTGGAATTGAAGAAACCAAAGTCCAAGATCTCTGGAAGTTGCTCGTGCTGAGTCCTATGATATTAAAGTTTGAGAAATCTTGATCCTCAGATATCGGTGTTTTCCAGAGGGAATCCTCTGATATCTAGGTTTAGAAAGTTACACTTTTCGTACTTCCGAGTGTCCCGAGTCTAGGTCTATGCTATCTGATAGCGAGAATTTGGGATTCTGAGAACTTTGGGTGCTCCAGGTCGAAGTCTGTGATATCAAACTCCCATAATTCTGATGCAACGATACTGAAGTTAAGGAAATGTGCAGCAATTAGCTACGATACTAGCTAACTATAACAGCGTTTTTAATTGAAACATCACACATGTCCTCGACAAGTAAAAAAGCAACGATCGCGCCGATCCAGCTCGTTAAACAAGCTCGCATTTATTACTTTAATATCTACCTTTAATATCACCTAACACGTCGACACCGTGCGTCAACATGATCCGCGGCCAATAAACGCAAAGAAAGACATTAATCGTGTCTAGTGATCCGCTTGGATCGCGTTACGAGTCTTCGATCAAATAATTACGCTTTAATACCCGGCTGGATGGAATGTCCCCCCGGAGGAATCTCAAAATGATTAAACCGACTCTCAAGGATCGAGTGGAACGAGAATAGCCTCGACGTGCTTCTTGCGACGACTATACGTTTCATCTCGTGTCCAAACAGAAACGCGATAGTGCCCTTGAAAAGGCCGATAAACGACAAGTCAGAGAGAGAGAGAAAAAAAAAGAAATCTTCGCAATTGACATATGGAAGAAGAAAGAAAAAGGGAAGAAAGCTTTCAATCGAGAAATCCTGCTCCCGATACAGAAATCATCGACCAATTCTACACGTGCTACCCAGTAGAATGCTAGTGTCGGCGTACGCGCGACTTCTTATAGCTCGTACCGATCGTCACGTGAAACTATGCCAATACCTTTTTCCCAAGTGGCCGATCATCTTGCTTTAAGGCAGATCGTTTACCAACTACGCCATATAGATCGTGCGTTCGCCACGACGTCCACTCGTCGATCATCTTAGACCGTCGAAAATAAAAGATCCGACAAACAAGAAGCTAAATCATCGCCTTAATAACCCCTTCTTTGTCAGTCACGTCACTGTCTGAAATAACATCGTTCCAAACCGATGATTTTTGCGAGGCAAACTCGTTAAAATACGCATATAAGATCGAAAGTAGTTACAAAGTTCGCATAATTCACATCTCCAGGTAGTAAAATAAACAGGTGTGTTGCAAAGAAAAACAAGAGGGAGGAGATAAAGAAGAAAATATAAGAATACAAGTAATATATAATCGTAAGCGATTAAATTAACAAGGATCCCAAGGTTGACAATTTTCCACGCAATCACCCTGAAACCATTAGAAAATTTCTAGTCGATCACGGGACTGAATTATCCTCGTAATGTAATTACCATGCTCTGAAACGAAAAATCTCGTTTTCATCGACGTGTGTCGCATCGTCGAATTGAAGCTCGTTCGATCTCCCCAGACGAGACGTTTCCGATCCGTGGACACGGAAATCCAGCGACCACACGCGCACAGGAAGAGAACAATCTACCAGACGAACATCAGACCCGGATTAAAGCAGCATGACGCTCCTTGACCTTCTGTACTAATTGTATTCCCGAACTAATAACGAGACGGTGCAGTTGAACCATCGGGGGAACCGACGAACCGCGTAAAATTCCAAGCAAAACCAAGCTCGCTCGCTTGCTCGTTCGCGAACTGGCCACGGTCTCGTCGATCAGCAGAGCGTGGAAAACCTGCCAGAGGAAGGAGACTTCCCTGGCGGGTTTATTGCGGGAATAAATCTCGATCGTGGCCATCCCCCTCTGGCCTTGATTCGCGGAAAATTCACGGATCAACGGGAATTCCCACGATGGACGATTGGCTTTGGCTGCGGCAATGTTTGCTAGGGTAGGAAGCCCCGGGACCAGTGACGCACAATGGATTCATGACCGCTATTAAAATCGTGGCGAATAGGAGAAGGGTGTGT
The DNA here is from genome assembly GCF_001263275.1 of Habropoda laboriosa. Taxonomy (NCBI): domain Eukaryota; kingdom Metazoa; phylum Arthropoda; class Insecta; order Hymenoptera; family Apidae; genus Habropoda; species Habropoda laboriosa. The sequence goes on from NW_017100168.1 coordinate 350,371, forward strand.
GTCGAGACTTCACGGATCGGTGGAAATATTCATTGTGTGGATGATCCACAGGGCTAGAGACCAGATGCGTTTCGGGACACGTACCCGGGATAGCGATAAAACGATTTTTTTAGGGCGCGAGGAATCATAAAAGGTCCCGCCCGCGGCGTCGTTGAAAGCTTTTAGAGCTTTTCGTGACATCGATCTCTCTTCTCTCTCTCTCTCTCTCGTGTTTCTTTTCTGCCCTTCTTTTTTCTCTCTCTCTTTTTCGATCTTTCTGTTTCACGAATGAAAGTATTATGTGACAATTTTAGGGAAGAGATTTAATCAGAGATCGAATAGAATTCGAGATACAATAAAAGTGTTTGCTTCTTTTTTTTTCCGTTTGTTCTTTTACAACTTGTTTTACTAGGTTTTCAAGTTTGTGTTTTTATGCGAATTGTTTATGGTAATGGAGGATGACAGTGGCCTTGCAAGATAGAATCGTCCAGGTAACCTTTGTAAAGAGTCCAATGGCAAACTGAGGAGAAACCCAATACACAATTCAAGCTTTCTTTTCCTTCTTGCATTCTTTCCTTCGACATCCTCCTGCTCGCCAATGTTTTATTCAAATATTGACACAATACCACCGCGATACTGCATGCAAAAATACGGTCTGCCATTCCTATATATCGTACGTCCCACTTTCCATGATCATCTCGAATATTTCCTTTGTTTTCGAGAGGATCGCTTGCTACACTCGAACATTCTACGCGTTTCACGGCCTAAATTTTTGCGAAACTGCTAACTACTTCGTTCACATTGGAAGCAATTTAAATCGCAGTGATTATTCTCTTGGGAAAAGTAGGCTAACTCGATCAAAAATTTAGAATTAACGTTAAATTAATCAGATGTTTTGCATTATTGTTTGCGTTGGTCGATCAAGTAGTTAGAAAAAATAGGGCAAAAAATTGGCAATGTTTCTTTTAAATAAGACCACCTAAATAGGTTCCTATAATTAGACACCATAGACAGCTGCTTTAATTTTAGTCGCATGGAAACAGATTCGAGAGGAAATTTGTTCTGTTCAATGGAGCACGTCGAATGGTTAAAATTAATTTTTTACTAAACTTTTACTCCTTAGCCGCTCAAGGACAAGTTGCTTGATTTAAATCGATCAAGGTGATTGCTTGGACGCAACCTTGTGACTAATTCCAACAGGAATTGAATTCTTGGCAATAACGTAATCTCGCGATCGAAATAGCCGAGGTCTGATAACAGCAATCTCCAAATAGTACTAAATACCGACATAAGCCTAACAGATAGAATCTCGTCGTTTATACCAATTCCTAAATAGCGTAATAATAAAAAATTGTTTCAACTTCTTTCACTTCTAATTCTTGCAGTCTTAAAAATAATACCTATCAGTAAACGAAATTTCTAGGCAAATATTTTATTAATTTGATACTTAATAAAGTACAAATACTTGAAAAATTATTCTATAATTAAAGCACCCAATATTTACAAAATCATCACAATCTACTGGACACCATATTACACTCCTTCGTCCCAAATGAAATTATAAAAAGAAATCGTAGACGAAATTTTTTCGCTATTTAATAAGCATCGTGCGACGAATGTTTTCAAAAGAGCACCGATGCACTTTTCTATTCCCTACAATCATTCTCGAAATAAAAAGTATAACATAAGGTCGTTAAAAACTCAACACTTTACGATGCATTTTACATTTTTCAAAAACTCACATTTAACCCTTGACAATCCGATTGTTCTTTATTCGTGAAAAGAAAGATTACATATAAAACGACACAGAGATAAGGCACAGATAACGAGATAAAGGATTAAACAGTCGCTCTCGATTCTTTCCTTGATACAGAGCGGTAGCCTAGCCCAGTTACTAGAATCACCCCGAACAAGAGACCACAGTAGAGCTGTCCGAAAAATTGCTATACGAGGTCATCGATCCCAACGACCGCGTGTTCACGTCGCGAAAACGAGATCGTTATAGCCGCGAGAACGCCAGGAATATCGATCTCGGCCCGGGGAACCGCACGAAAATCTGTAATTTGCAATAATTTCGCGAACGGTCCCTCGACCGCATTACCCGGCCATAACCTGTCCGTCATATTTCTCCCGCCTCTGTCCTTCGCAGCGCCGGTCCTTCATGAATATTAATTCCGCGCTCCCGAAAATATAATGCGGTAACGCCTTTATCACTCGGACGCTCGCACCAGGCCCCGGATCGTTGCACTCCGGTTCCTCTTTTTCTCCCTGTTCCCAAAGACCACCTCTCTCCCTCTCTCTCTCTCTCTCTCTCGCCCTTTCCACCCTTTCTTTCACCTCCTGCCGTTCGGCGGGAAGCGCATTTTATCAATATTTATGAACGGCCCGAGGTAAGGTCATTCGGAGGACGTTTTTTCGGGGCAACAATTTGAGCGAAACACGCGGTCAACTTCTTGCACGTTCGCCGCCGTGTTCGAGAGTATTCGGACACCCATTATATTCGTACTGAAAGTATCATGTGATTTTACCATTAGCTATAGACGTTCGTGTTTGAGATGATATTTTGGTAAGTTTGTTTATCCAATCAGTGTGTTGTAAAAGTTAGTTTAATCTTTGTGTTTGTAATGTCATGTACAAAATTAGGATTTTTTTTTAATGGAAGTAGTATACCACTAATAGCGTCAGTTGAAGATACTGAAGATAGAGCTACCAAAATTCTCCACATACGAGGCCTTAACAGTAAAAATTAAAAGTATTCCCAAAGGTTTTAACTTGAAAATTAAAGAAATTACCTATTTTCAGCATAAAGTATGAGAAAATCGAACAAATAAAATTTAAACGAAAAGAAAAACTTTAAATTTAATTTCAATATAAAACAATATATTTTAATTAAGGCAAATTTCATAATTCGCGTTCCAACTCTGAAAATGAATAAAAGTGAAAAAATTGAATGTCAAGAGTCTCACGTGCTTCATAAACTTTCACCAGCTACCACCAACCAACCCCCGAAATACCAAATCCATCCTCACCCAACATCTTAGTCATCTGAAATACCAAAATTCAGTATCGGCAAACCAAATACTCCCCCATCTCCCGTCACAATACTGCCAAATACCAAACACCCTCTACCCAACCTCCGCAAACCTGTCCCCCCGTGCCAAGAGCGATTTAACTCGATTTGCTCGGAAACTGGGCAACGAGGGTCTCCTCGAGCGTCGTCTCGACCGAAAGTCCATTCTCGACACGTTCTCCCTCGAAACGAATTCCAACGTCGCGTCAAGAATCATTCTGCTGAATGAAACTGGACACTTGGTCGCGTAGAACCGCGACATTCGTGGTGGAATGCAACGAAGGATGCTCCGTATATACCAGTTTGCTACAACTATATCTATACAGAGAGTGCCGGCTAACCGATACCCGCACAGCCGAGTGAAATAGACGGATAAGTTTGGTGAATCCAGGGAGAAAAGAGCGTGTATGCCTATCAGGCGGAAACCAGGGGGAAGGACATCGAGCTGATGATGTCAGAGAATTGTCAGGCATCCAAATTTCAAGGAAAGTTACGGGGTAGCGTGCAGCACGAAAATAGTCGCGAACGATGTCACAGGTGTCGCGCAACCCGAACGTTCCCTGGTCTCGCAGAAATTCCAACTGTATTCTTAGAAACGAGGATGGAAAATGGTATTAATAACGGTAACGACACACTGCCATGGAGGATCGTCGTGGAATAGTATATACAGGGTGAGTCACGCGATTCGAACGGATTAGATCTCCAGTTTGGTTTCAAGTGGAAGGAACTTTTAATAGAGAAAGTCGAATGGTAGAAAGTACAAGAGGACCTAACTTTGTCCAGTATATTTTTAGCGGACAATTGTTAATTTTAAATTATCCAGCGTGAAAACCTTGATACTTTGATTTTATCTTTATTTCACAAACGTAAAAAACATATTTTTCGTACTGCAGCTCTAATAATTTGATCTCTCGCTATATTTTTCTAGAACATCACTGTTTTCGTAAGTGTCAATTTTTATGTAGATCGATTTTTCCGGAAATGATTAAAATCTGACGTTGGAAAAATTGCTACTTCGCGAGATATTTGAAAACTTTTGATAAGATGTAAGAATGTTTGAACACCTTTTCGAGTAAAGTGACTCTGAATCATCGGGAAAGCAGGGTTCTTGTACATAATTATTTCTGTTATGACAACTGGCGTTGGGTCGTAGGAGCATGATCGTAAGTTGACGGTATTCGGTTTTATTTGAAGAGTAAGAAGCTCGAATAGCGAAGAGTGATTGAGATGTTCGAAGAGTGAAGAGTAAATGTGGGTATCCTAATTAAGTCAACGCGCTAATTTATGGTGGCGATGCTTCAGAATTTAGCAAAGTAGCTTTCTGGGCGAGAATTTCGAGAACGAATTTATGAGCAATTTTAAGCAGCCAAGTATATTTGAAGGCGGTAAATCTTTGTGATATTTCTATTTACTTATTCGTTAATTTATCTCCTGGATATTTGTCGAAGTGATCACCTCGAATTGTTAAATCTCTCCTCTTATCTTCTGCATTTTTTTCGCTACATTGAATTGACTCCGTCAGAATTATCTGAAATTTAGCTTCGAATTCGTCCAAAGTTAAGTGCAATTTGACAGTTTTTAGAAGTGAAAGATGGTTCGTTCGTTCTCCTTCATCGACCAGACTCTTTTTGGACGCATAAATCCAAGGGGAGATTGTATATATCATCTTCAATTAATCACAAGTTGGCGTTACTCATTTCGGATTACAGTTACCCGAGGCCACAGGTATCTTAACGCGTTCCAATGAATTCTATCGAACCTTCTAAATGTGATAATTACCTCGAACAGTTACTGTGTAGAAACGAACCGCTGTATTAGCCACCGTTGTACGAATTCTCGTTGGAATTAGTGTATCAAACATAGCTGAGAAATTTTCAGATTCATGCTACGTCACGTTCTTCACAGCTAACAAAAATTCCCGGATTCTGGGTTTAACGGGTAATAATATTGACAAATTTTATAATAATTTTTAACATCCGGGAAAAATTAATCAGGCTGTTTCAAAAGTCTTATTAAAGGGCCTAGGATACTTTAACTTAACCCTAGAGGGGTCTTCGGGTCCTTTTTGACCCACCGCCTTTTTATACTTTTACTAATTTTTGCTGTTATCAAGTTTACGTTCCTTAACATTATTTTAAACGTTTATTGTCTAGGTTCATATGTCGCGTTGGAGACAAAAAGGTCTTAGATCCTGTCAAGTGTACAGTCAAAACGAAGAACGCAGTAGGGTTAATAATTTATTGCCTAAATCGTTGCCTCTCTCAGATACACTAATTCAAGTACTACATTTGTTCGAAATAAGTCAAACGTCTAAAAAAAAATGTCAGTAAAGCGTTTTTGGGACTTCTGTTACATGTTCTATTTTCTGGCAATAAAAAACCTACAGACCTTCGAACTCAATTTTACGAAAATCTCTATCTACATAGGACACTATCGTTTACAAAAAAATTATTTTTAAAACCACTGAACTACTTTTAACAAATATTTCTTTTAGCAAGAAATTAAATTTTCCATATTGCAGAAAATGTTCGAACCACGTGTTTCTCAAAATAGGGAATGAAATTGAAGGCGAAACGTCCTTGAAACCTCCAGTTCCGAGTTTTTCAGAGGAAATCACCGGGTACAACTCCAGAAATAGCTAGACACCGACGTAACCGGTGGTTTTGGAACAAAAGAAAAATCTCAACGGGCGAAGTTACGTCCCGTGTTGGCCTTCCCTAATTCGCGTCATAAAGATCCTCGAGGTAAATCAATTTAACCTGTGGGAACACGCGTGGGATCGGGGCAAAGTTTGGCCAATTTCCTGGAAATCGTTATTTACAATTTCGACGCAACGACCGAGCCGAAACAGCGTTTCGCGAGATTACTTTTCTTCGTTACACCGAAAACTTCGCTGGCCACGTCGTTTCCTCGAACTTCTCGTTCGTTCTGTCGGTCGACGAGTTCCGGTTTACTCGTCGGAGCCCGGCATCCTGGGACGCGAAAAGAAGGGTAAAGTCGGGTGAAAACCAGGAAAACTGAGCTCCAGTGAAAAAGTTATTCGTGTTCTTCACTTCACTTCGTTCGACAATTCGCGCGCCCATGTTCGCGTAGGCAGTTGAAAGTGAAGCTACCACGCTTCCCTTTCTTTCTTCTTCTCGATGAGAAAATGTGTTCATCGAAGTTTCACGAATTTTTCACTCCGCGGGTCTACGATCGACCTGTTCATTTCAATCTGACGAATACTGTCATTTATTGTCACTCTTATCTCCTCGCAATTGGTTACGAAATGGGTCACGAAAGGGTTAACTCCAACGTGTCAGACTCGTGGCAGAAATTATTAGAAAAATAATGATATTGGTAAGGAAAATTAATTGCAATCCTAACTTTCGTCCTAACTTGTAAAACTGAGGATTACTAATGTAATTAATCTGTAACAGATTAACTTCTGTTACCTGACTAAAACAGTAAATGACCGACGCGTAGATGAATAGTCAGAAAGAAATCAGAGATCAAAGGGTTGAACAGCAGAAAGATCATTTTTTCCCCAAATTTCGTCAAAAATTCTCAATCAAAATATTATTTTCAAATGATTCGTAGAATTTCTAAACGATCAAACGATCAATAGAATTTTACTTAATCTCAAAGTACCAAATTGTAGGTAATAAAAAATTAAAAAAAAAAGTCAGATTTTAAAAATCACGAAACAAGAACATCTTAATCCTCTGTTGCTCAACTCTGTCCCGTTACCTATACGTTCGACTCCACTCTCAAGATTATTCTCTCGCTCCCGTTCATAACTTATTGCCTCATGTCACCAGGCGAATCGTGATCGCGGCGCCGCCAATGTTACACCAAAGAACGGTCTTATTTTTCTCACCAGGCGCCGCGTGATATTTATTTTTCGCCGTCAAACCGGCCCCTTTTGTCCGTTAAATCGACCGCCACGTTCTCGTAAAAAATATCAGGGGACGATGATGGAACGGTGACGGCTTGAACCTGATGTACGCCGTTCGATCGTCTCTGCTCACACAGTGGGGAAACGATTGTTCTGGTGAAAGTCGTATAAACAACGTATTCGCGCCGAACCGTTTTGCAACGTTTATTTTAGCTTCTGCTCTTTCTTTTCTTCTTTTTGTTTTTTTTTTTTTCTTACACTTTTTATGAACTCGAGAAAACTGTGCAATCTCGTAACGATCGTAAGCTGCTAAAAATAAAAGTGCGAAATAGAGACCGGTCGTCGGTGAACTTTTCTCGAGAACTCTCTTTTCCACATCTATCCGTTAGGTTCGAACGGCTTCATTGTTTAACCATGATTGAGGCATGCCAGGTTTCAAGCGAAGATATTTGGGTCGAATTTTATAAATAGTTTATACACATCGTTCGTACGGGATGTACTGTTATAACATTTTCAGAGAAAACGATAGGCCACTGCAGTTCTATCATAACATTCCTGATTTACGGGCGACTGTATAGAAAAGATGAGAGTCTGAACTGAGATACCCCAATTTAGATTAGGTGTTTAAAAAAGAAAATTAGACTTTAAATATAGTTTCTTAGATTGTGCATTTGAAAAGAAAAATGGGTCTTTAAACATATCTTCTCCTGAGATGCCCTAATTCAGATTAAATATTGGAAAAAGCAAAGACTTTAAACGTATCTTCTCCTAAGACACCCCAGTTTAGATTAGGTATTTAAAAAAGAAAACGAGACTTTAAATGAATCTTCTTAAACAATGGGATTTTAAACATATTTTCTCCTAAGATACCCCAATTTCGACTAAATATTTGAAAAAATAAAGAGCTTAAACATATCTTCTCCCAAGACACGCCAATTTAGATTAAATATTGGAAAAAGTAAAGACTTAAATTATGTATTTGAAAAAAAAAAAAATAATTGGAACACTTCACGTCCAAAGGACAATTTTGAAACACTACATAGCCTAATCATTTCTAATTCCATCCCTGGAATCGAGGATCCAAGGGGAAGTCCAGAAGTGAGCAATTAATGCCCCCGAAATATCGCGTTTAACTCGTGTTAAAAATCCATCAGCCAACTCCATTAATCCCATTGTCGCCCGTAATCACTGCTCTGAATCAATTTTTATTACTCCTACTAGTCTCATCTATCCATTAGCAGCGCTCACCCTAACCGTTCCCCTTTGGTAAAGCCGGCATTAAAGCACCCCAAGTTCAAGTTCAGATAATTTCCAAAAATCCCACCGCGTATTACTCTCGTCGAATAAATTAAACTAGCCGTGTTGTTTGCAATGTGAAAGCACATTTACTGGGGTAAACGGAAGAAATATTTTTACACGTTGAATAAATTGGCAAGCAGTGGAAATGTTTGAGAGAAAGAGAAGAAATGTTGACAGTGATTGATATCTTTATTGGTAGACTCATGAAAATTCTATTTTTAAGTTAAATCATTATTTGGGTCAACGTGTCATTTTCGTTTCTCGACAACTTTGTGAATGTTTCTCCGATTAGATAATTTAATGCTTCAGTGGTAAGCGAAAATAACTAACTTTTAACGTAAGCCATACTCTTCTGAATAATAAATAGTAAATTTATTTTAAAAACATCACGTTTTTGCAAATTTATTTGACACCACTAGGAAGTGAGATTTCACAATCTTTTTAATAATACTACTTACTTATTGAAATTATTTAAAAATTGTCATTTTTGAAGGATAACTTTTCTTTCGTTTAAAAGATTACAATTTTACATTCCGACGAGAGAAACAAAAAATTACTAATTATTACAAAGAAATTGATAACAAACAGTGACACATAAAACCACACGACATTCACATGGCACTATACACACTCGATTTACCTCCAAATCAGTTTTCCCAATTTCTCAAAAACCAGGTACAGTAAAATCCTCTCCTCCTCCTCGCCCATTCAATTAAACCAAACAAGACACACAACAATTTCCTCAAAATCGTTCGCTCGAAGACGAGGTCCTACATTCTCTCCGCAAAGAGAGAGAGCAAGAGGAGGCCGAAGAAAAAAGCGAGAAAAACGTCGAATCC
>NW_017100168.1:359454-360973 GCF_001263275.1 Habropoda laboriosa
TACGTCTCTTTCTGGTATCGTTATTCGGTGGCAGGACGGCAGCAGCGGTGCACTTCGCAGTCCATTGCCGTGCGGCACGATAAGCCGGTCGGCCATAAAACCGAAATTTCGCAGCCTCCCAAGTATAACGCCGCCATAAATCGCAATCGTAACTCTCCATTACCATTCAATAGGAATGCAGAGGAGGGGAGGGCTGGGAAAAAAATGGATTGCCACGGGACCGGTGCTGCAGGCGCACCGATCAGTTCACGGGACGAGACGAGCATGCTCTATTTGGCAGAAAATCACGCGATTCACGTGCAACCGTACTCTGTCTCGCGGCTAAGCGCCTCGCTGGAATGTACCGCCTCTTGTGAACTAATTGTAATATTATGTAACGTGGATACGCCTCTCTCGTCGAGTGGAGAACCAGCGAAAAAGGTCGATTCTCGCGGATATCGCGGCCCGTGCGAGAGTAGAACGCAGTCGAGGTTGAAGCACTTCGGTGACCGTGACTCGAGCGTTTAATTGTCCGCGATCGTTGGACGAAATAGAGTGGACGTAGCTGTTTGTTTGAGCTAAATAGTTTAGATTTCACGTGGAAGAGAAATGTAAAGGAGCGCGACTGCGTATGGAAGTGAGTCAAGCGGTTCTTGTCTTTCAAGGATAACGCAGGGGAAAGATCGATTTTATTTCAGGCATCTGGTATTACCTATTGTTACGAGAAACTATGTGTGTTTGATCGTGTAGATTCGAAAAATTTGTAAGTGCAGTTAAGAGAGAAATTATTGTAGAAGTGATCGTTGTTATTAATTTTCGATCGAATTTCACTGAGCGTCGTTGCAGTCTTATGGCAAGGATTCGTCACTCGTCGATGAGTATGCGGACCAAGTGCATGAACGAAGTACTTAGCTATCCATGCGATATTTTCGAATTTTCTAATTTCTCAGTGTAATTGGCTAAATTTCTTCTTTTTTTTTTTAAACTACTCGAAGATATTTTTTTCTGAAGGAACGCCTCCACAAAGAAACTTTTTCTCAAAATAAAAAAGAACTGCAGTAATCTTCCTATATAACTCACGAAAAGGCAAAGTAGCCCAAGTACATATTTTCGAATTTCTCATCGTAAATCACTCGAAGATATTTTTTTCCAAAAGAAAGACTGCATAAAAAAACCTTTTCTCGAAACAGAAAAAAGAAACAGCGTTTCCCAAGTAACTCGCAAAAACCAAACTAACCTTTAAATCGAACACTTAACTATGTTCTAATTTCCCACCATAAACTGATCTAAGACAGAAGAACTGCACAAAGAAACTTTTCCCCCGAATAAAAGAGGACCGCTCGAAAACACAATTTCCCATGTAACACACGAAAAGCAAAGTACGTAACCTTTAAATCGAACACTCGCCAGTAAATAGCATTCAAGCAGCGCCTTACGCAACATACAAGAGATACCTATAAACGTTTTCCTTTTTCTCCGTCGGCAGCATGAATCGCGGCGATATTTAATTATCGTTAGCAGGGATCGGAATCACCTGGAC
>NW_017100168.1:361005-376515 GCF_001263275.1 Habropoda laboriosa
AGCAAAATGATCGGGCAAGCTTTTCAAGTAGCTAGTTTCCCCTCTCTGTGTGTATTCGATCGTAGATCAAGATGTTTATCGTTTCGCGTTAAAAATCGCGCGCTCTGGCGCTGGCGGTCGCGCGAACACGCGTAAATTCAACGGCGCGTCTCGTTACATTTTCCGAGGAATAAATTCGAGAGAATGCGCACTATAAATTCCGGCTCCTGAGTACAGCCTCGCTCGTAAATTCGGAGCACGGCACTGCTTTAGCATACGCGCGACAGAATGCGCGAGGGTAAAGAGGATTTTTATGAAAGGGAACGTCAAAGAATATAAAAGGCATTTCGCGACCCGGTGTCGTGCACCACTGTTGCACAGTCGCTTCCTAAGGACGTCAGTTTACCAAATATTTATGCGTAGCCACCGTTCTACACGGCAAAATAAGCGTATCCCGTTCGACCTGTTCCAATATGCACCGATAATATACATATACGCGCGTAGTTCTGTGGCACACTTGCAATTTTGCAAATATCGATACGATTTACTTTCGGCTAAAAATCTCGGGTGAAATTTTGGTCCAGAACGATTTTCGCGTAATTTGCAAAAATTTGGGCAGCTCTGATTTTCGGTGATCGCGTAGCTTTGGGATATGCGCATTTTCTTTGAAGATGTCAACGAGATTTGGTTAGGGTTTGAATAGAATTTTACAATTTTCAGTATTTCGTGAAGTTCAATGCGAAATTTGTGTTGAGAACGATATTCGCATAAAATTTGGTGACGATTTACTTCGAGCTAAAAATCGCGGATAAACTCGGGTGAAATTTTGGCCCACAACGATTTTTCGGCAATTTGCAAATATTTTAGCAATTCTGATTTTCAGCGATCGCGTAGGTATCTTTGAAATACATTTCTTTTCAAGATATGAACGAAATTTGATTGAAGTTTGAATAAAATTTAGTTGGCAAATATTTTACAATTTTTAATATTTCGTGAAATTTAATGTCAAATTTGGTCGAGAAGGATTTTTACGTGATTTGCAAATATTTTGTGCATCTTCGAAATACACTTCCTTCGAAGATATCAACGAGATTTGCTGAAAGTTTGAATAAAATTTAATTGGCAAATATTTGACAATTTTTGGTATTTCTCAAATACTATACATGTTTCATTCTGTAATCCTTTGCAAATGATAAACCTATCCACGACTGTACTTGATGAATTGCACGTACAGTTCTAAATAAAAATCACCGACATACTGAATAGATTCAGAAAAGTTCAGTAGTTCAAAAAGTCATTGTATAAATTGTACTAAGTGCTCTCCACCCAAAGTGTTAAACACATTCCTCCAACCTGTTCAAAACAATCTAGCAATCAAACTGACACAAAATATTGCTTCATAATCTTTATGGAAGCATTTGTATACCTATTGCTACTCAAGACAATACCCAATAATTTTACTCTCTAAAAAAAAAATTTGAAACAAAAGAACAATACCTCCCACATTATCAATCAGTGCACACTCATTCTATAATTTTAGCCGTTCTTTTATTCCGACTAACATTACTCACAATGCTGCCGACAAAATGATTCCTGTCGATTTTCGATAGGCAGTGTTTGAATACGTTAGAACAAATAAAACTGAATGAAAACATATGAAGTTCCCATGTGTTCTGAAAGATTATTTTTCCATATTATATTTTTTAAAATTACTAATTTCTTCTCGGAGTTATACCATTTTGAAAATAAAACAAAATAGAGTACATTTTCGGCACTTGACGTTTTGTTTCTTAGAAAAAGAAAAGGAAAAATGCCACTGGAACGACAAATTAGGTATACAGTTGTTGCAGAGAAGGTTCTGTCGGAAAGATTTGTTCGCAAATAATTCGCAAAATTTTAGTCAATTTTTAGTAATAGGAACTTTCAAATTCCCAGAAAACGTTTGCAAAATTTCAGTAAATTTTAAAGGAACTTTCGAATTCGAATTAATTTACATATTTACTTAAAAAAAGTCTACAGAAATTTTCCGATCAACTACAGGTAACTCCTCGAGCAACTTTCAACAGTGAAATTCTTTTTCTTCTCCTTTCTGTATTCGAATTCGCCTGAAAAGAACCCCTCTTCTTCCCCCCGACGCGTCGGTCGAATCGCGAATTTTTTGCCGCGGCGCGGCGCGGCGGAACCGGTCCGCTTTAAACGCATCGAAGAGGGCTACGTCAAGGATACGTTTGGAAAGGGCGAGGCCGAATTTAACCGCAGCAAAGGACAGGTAAAAGAGTTACACGGAAAGAGGGCCGGCAGGCGTTTGCAAGATAACCGGTACACCGGCACACGGTACCTATAGGTATATAATGCCCAGACCATAAACGTACTTTTTATTCCTTTTCCGTGAGAGTAACGCTTCCTGGGTCCCGTTATGTCGACGAACTGCCGAAGGAGGGTCCAAAGAGAACCGACCAGCATCCTGGCGGAACGCTCGAATCTTTCAGAAGCACCGGGCCGCGTCCGAAACGACTTTAAAATTAACCGCATCGTAATGTCCTCCCGATAGAATCCGCCTCGACGTACCTTTGTACCACGAAAGGGAGGGAAAAGTTGGTGACAAGAAAAGGTTTCTTGGAAACGTCGCGAAAGAAACGACGAATTTACGAGAGTATCGGTAATTGATAATTTTGCTGGAGGGATCGGTTGGAAGGAGCAACCTGAACGCATAAGAAATTCTTTTTGTTTTTTTGTTATCCTCGTTTCTTTGCTGTCTTTTAGAAGATAATAGCGAAGAAATGATTTAACTGTGGTAGCATTGATATAGTGAATTATAGAAATTCTGCACGCCAGAAAGAAATTTTTCTAATTAATTTCTGACGGTTCTTTCAGAGATGGTTTTCTCCCTAATCTGTTATTTATTGCACTAACAAAGTTTAACTTTGAATTCACAAAATACTAAACACACCTGTGAAGTCATAGTTGCCGTAATCTGCTGCGAATTCATCTCTTCAAAAATACACAATCACAGCAATGTGATTGCTTGTAAACTACCTGATTTCTTCCTAGAGATTGAAGGACTGTCTTTTCTCATTCACAAACCCAATAATATTGCTCCAAACCGGACTGTCTCAAGCAAATTAAATTGTACAAATAGGTGCTCGTTTGCAAATAACATTAACAAAAAATATAGACATTTTTCACAGATTTTCACTTTGTCTTCTCTCAGAATTTCTACATTAGCTACTCCACTGCTTACCTATTCACCTCAGCTCTTCCTATTCAAAACACCAAATTCGCAAAAAGTCCCAACGTGCACAAACTCGATAAACAGAAATTAATCCCCGATCGATTTCTATCACCGCTGTTTCGCAATTCCTCGTCCATTCTCTCAGGAAACGCAACAAATCAACAAAAACCAAACTCCCAGACGAATGTAAGAAAAAGAGCGCGTGAATCGCGACGGGAATACGATGTCGAAACGCGCGCTAAATATGATCGGTGAAAGTTCATGCAAGTTAATCTGGAGGACGTCACGGTGGAAGAGTGGCGTTTTCAGTCGGTTCTACGATCGGCATTATACACCCTGGCAAAGAGAAAGAAAGAGAGAGAGAGACAGACAGGTCGTGGCGAGGTCCGTTGAATGCGGAAGGAATAGCCGGCGCGCGAGACCGAGAGCCGCGCCGTGCCGCCGCGTGTTGTTGAACGTTGCGACACGAACGACGCAATTGGGTCAAAGTGGTGCAGTCACGAAGGTGGCCGGCCGAGGTTTCAGCGACACTGCAGTAATCGTGCATTTAACCGTGCACCGGGACCTCCATGAGAATAGTTGCGGCTGAAGGGCTGTTCCAGAAACGGTGCCACGAACAAAGGAACCACGTGCACGCTTGCTGCGCTTCTGCGCTCGTGTCGTGTGACCTCTCCCTCCAATCCCCTCTCGCTCCCTCACTCTTTCTCCCTTCAACCCTTTTTCTCTCTCGTTCTCATGGTTTTGCGGAATGAACGCAGAAATTTAGCAGTCAATTTTGGGGTTGGTTTAGACTGTCACGTGGCATTTTGCTGGTAGTTCCGAGAAAATCGCAAATTTTGAAAAGTTGGACGTTTTGAAATCTTTGATAGTTGATGATTTTGAAATCTTGAAGATTTCCACGAATTTTTTAACTCATCGTGAAAACATGATTTTGCGTTTGTTTTAGTGAACTGTTAAATTCTTGAAAGTCTTGAATCTCGAGTCTTCGTAGATCTTGAGTCATTAAGCTTTCGATACGATTTGAATTCAGTATCTACCAAGCATTTCGACAGGCTTCTCAAAAACTTTCGATGCGTCTTGGTAAGTATTCAGTATCTGCTAAGCATTTTGAGTACCTTTATCCAATCGGTAGATATCATCGACATAAAATATTAAAAACATCGAATACTCACCAAGCTTTATCCCATCGAACCCAGACTATCGAGAGATTTAAGTACCTAACCAATGAGACTGGAAGCGATTCGAATTTCCACACTAACGAAAACCTTCCAATCACTCCAAAATTGAGATTCAAACGCCCAATCGCTATCTCTATATCTCCATTTATTGTCCGTTTACACCGTTATGTGATTCATCCCTGCTTCTGGCCTCGGCCAGATGGACACGCGCGCACGTACATACGCGTCCCCCATGGACGCTTTACACAAAGCACGCGTGCACGATTAGCTGAATGAAGCGCGTCACCGTGTCAAAGCAAAGCACCGCAAAGGTGTCACGTCGACAAAGCTATCTAGACACGATCGTAAAACCGCTCTCGCGACCGCGCCGCAACCGATCAGGACCCCTTTCATGAGCTCTCGCTTCCGCGGCGGCCGCTGTCAAAATGATAGCGACACCACGAAACGAGCTCGTGACCAACCGAGTTTCTCTACGGTGACAATGAGCAGTGTCTCGAGGACCTTGGACGTCTTCTAACTCCGAGAAACTGGATTTGTAGACAGTTTCAACTTGTTCCTTCGACGAAGCACCACAGACGCATCCAACCCTGGCTCTTTTTTACTTTATTACGAGACATAGTAGGTACACAAGCGTATGAGATAAAGTGAAAATGTTTATTTGTGGCCCTTTAATTCGTGCATCGCGCAAATTATAGGTCAGGTGTACTCGGAGTTCGCGGAATGTTCACGGGGGAAGTAGTACGAAGAATTAAAAGAAAAGTAACGCAATATTGAAAGTTTATCGCGCTCGAAGAGTTTGCAAGTGCCTGATGGAAACAAAGTTCCTCTCCAGAGGGAGGAAGGAAACGCTTGCGGATGATAAATTGGAGTAGAAACCTGTTTACACTTAATGACCGCCTCTTTGAATATTCCGCCGCTGAAGAAATTGGAAAAACTTACGACCTTTCCGATGTACGCAAAGATTATACTATAATCTGCGAATGTTTCGCGAGTAGAAAAAAAAAAAATTCTGGAATAATTGCTCATCAAACGGTTCAGATTTGTATAATAACGATAGGAGAAGTTATACGTATACCGAACTGTGCATTTAAATTATTCTTCTACGTATCCACATATATTCTTTCTGTTTTAATCTTATCTGCTGTCATACGTTTCTTAGAACCTAACTCCTCATTCAAAGCCAGTGGCCCCATTGTTCTTGCTCGCTGTTCATAAATTTGTCTCTCAGTTTCAAGTTTTAATTTACATTTTCTATGGAATAAACTTCGTATCCGTTCCGTAGATACAGCTGTCGATGAAAATTTGCATTAACCACAACTTCCTCCTGTATGACAAAACAAAAACTAGATTCTCTTTATCCGTCTACAACCATTCATCTTTTTACGTCCCACTCGCCTACCGCGCTTGTCTTTTGCTCGAGCAACCTTATTACAGTTAAGAATGAATTTCTAAGCAGTCCTTGAGAAACTTCGATTTCATCCGATATCGTTGAATCTCCAAAATTCGATGCTTAATATTCAATATTTAACCCTTCCACTGCTATTGAAAATTTTCTCGCACTGTGCTGTTGGTGACTTTTGGTACACTTTCGCCTCGATTCAATCCTGAAATTTTGCTTAACATTCAATCCTTTGAGTACTCTCGCTTTAATTTAACAACTGAAATTTAAAAGTGTTAAATTTCAAATTTTCTGAAATTTTTAAACGCCGAAACGCAAGATTTCACCGATAATCTGCCGGAGCGAAAGGGTTAACATTAACCCTTTGACTGCTGTCGGCGCCTACAGACGCTCATTAATAATCGTATTCATATTCTATTTTTTATATTTACACATTACTTATTTTGCAAAAATATAAAATACAAAATATTAAGCAAAAAATGATTTGGCTAAGGAACTATGTAGTACGACTATCAATGCCAGAAGTCGTACACAGCCAGAGCTTTACTTTCGGGTTGCCAGCAGTCAAAGGGTTCAGATTTTACAATATCTCGCAATACTGAATAATATGGTGCCATTTAAAAAAGTCAAGCTGACCCCGATTGTTTACTTTGTGCAAAGTGACATTCGATCAATATTTTAACTGAAAAAACAGTGCTTTGGAAATTTTTATTACTAATGACTAATTCCTGTTTACAACACGTTCTGATCAAATTATCCAAAGTGTCCAAAAAAATTATTTCAGTATTCAGATGAAAATTCTTTCCACGAGAAAAGAAATTCATCACGAACCACTATCAACCAGCGTCAATTACACAGCCTGTTTACCAACGCATGTACATCCAGCACGCCTACGCTGGCGATATTAATTACCGCACCGTCCGCAACAAGCCAACAATAACAATCGGGGAAAAGATAAGCGGTGGCGAACACGCGGAACCACAGCTATCCGCGATATCGCATACGTGCCGTTCGAGTTTACGCAGAGCACGCTCGCGCGATCCAATGAATGAAACACGTAAACGTGCCAGGTCGCGGAGCCACGCAGCTACGCAATCGCAACACCAGCCACCATCGAGAAAACGGCAAGCGTTTGGATATCCAGTAAGATCCTCTGGACATTAATGAATACACAGAGTGCACGATTCAATTGAGCATAATGTGCAATAATATCTCGTAGAACAGCGATTTTGAACCCTTTCTTAACCCGCGACACGCATAAATTAATTACGAAAATTCTGCGGCATATGAAAAAGTATATTATACTTTTTTCTTGTTGATCTGACAGAAAAATATACATTTTTGACTAATTTACAAAAACGTGAAGATTGTCTCCTGTTACTTTTTTAATTTGTATTAAACAATCTTGGACACACCTTGGACCCCTCAGTGTTATGAAGTGTTAAATCAAAAAATCATTCTTAGGAAAGAAGAGTATTGAAGAAGAAACATTATTTTGTCGTATACCTCTCTCCTATCTTTCATTAGTTTTTAGTCATCCTGCCTCCTTTCCTTAACGTTACTTTTTTAATTTGTATTAAACAATCTTGGACACACCTTGGACCCCTCAGTGTTATAAAGTGTTAAATCAAAAAATCATTCTTAGGAAAGAAGAGTATTGAAGAAGAAACATTATTTTCTCGTATACCTCTCTCCTATCTTTCATTAGTTTTTAGTCATCCTGCCTCCTTTCCTTAACTGTAAACAAATCCGCATCATCCTAACGTTAGTCACCCCGAAACCTAGACCTCCACATCATCCTTTACTCATCGCTGAACCTAGACCTCACCGCCTCTCCCTACATTGACCTCTGAGACCAACCCCTACTCTCGTACTTACCGAACCTATATCTAGAAACCTTTTCCGTCGAAACAGCAGATTTTTGTCTAGTGGTCTTCACGCACCGAACGTCACCGAACTGTCTAATAAAGTCGAATAGTACTACGCGCAGAATAGCTCCCTTATTTCGCCCCAGTTTCCGTCAGGCTCTCCTACCGCGTACCTATTGAATATAATAAACCAACGCAAGGAATCGCGAGCCGCGGAATACAACAATTTCTATAGATGGAGAAAATTTCAAAGTTGACTTATATTTCTTTAAATGAAATTCTGTTTCCTTTTATTCACAATATGGAAGCGTTTGTTGAAAAAAGTTTAATGAGATGCAGGGTTAAATCACTCCCTTTTCCAATCGTCAAATTCGAAGGCTGTTAGTGACGTTTCGCTGTTAATAGCGTGGTCAATAATAAATACACAGGGTGTCTCATTAATAACAAACGTCTAAATTATTTCCGCTATTATCGAAAGCAAGAAGAACGACATTAAAAAATCAGCCACATTTTTCACGCATATTAACGTGCCTATTTCTCCCTTGTTTCATTATTTTTACATTGTTCAAGCTCGTTATGTCACAGATCGTTGAACTCGTCTGGATAAAATTTGAATTTTGATGATTTTCGAATCACCTCACCAAACTTTTTCCTCACAACCATGTAAACTTCTCTTAGTCATCCTTTCTTACTTTCAATAATAGCAGAAATAATTCAGACGTTCATTACAAATAAAACACACCCTACACATCGTTCTACCTAAAAATAACAAAATAAAGTCAACTCAACTACTACGCGCATACTACATAATATTCCCCCCTACACCAAACTGTACTTTCATAGGAGCAATCACACCGAGATATCACACCGTTTCCAGTTAAAACGGACGTATGTACTGTAGATACGCGCGCGGAATTTACGATCTTTCTCCCTCATCCCCCTGTTCCCTACTGTCGTAATACGCCGGGCATATATTTCTCTATTGGCTAGGTGGTTAATAACGTCGATTTATAATAGTTAGCCGGCGAGACGACTTACCTCGATACCGACCAACGGTTAATAATAAATTCTGAAGAATTACTCAAGCCAAGGTGAAGTCCGGCAAAATACGCGGGAGTTCGTGAGCCTCGCGTCCGGCCACAGTTTCCGCCCGTTTTTCCCCACTCCGCGACCATAATTTATCACTCCGTACTCTATCTATCTATCCTCTGTGTTACCGATTTCGCGTAATTTCTCCGGTCGTCTTGAATCATAGGAGAAGTTCGTCCTAACACCGGGGGATACGTAGCTCGGAGGAAAGTTTCAGGATGGTTAGTTTCGTTAATAGCACATTGATCGGGTATTAACCTAATCGATGCTCCGTGGAATCGGCTAGGTACTTGAAAAGTGATTTCGGTATTTAGGGGTAGTTTACGATGTTTTCCAACTATTAACGCGTTTTTCGGATGTATCCAGGATTTACGACTAGAAATCACGGTAACGAGGCACTCGAACGTTCAACGCTAGCTCTGATAAGAACTGATTCAAGGCTGATCAAGTGAATTCCATTCCGTGTACAATCGATCGTCGTTACAGGAATTATTACGAAATACAAGCGTAACGCAGCTTCGGTAGAAAACGTAACCAGTTGTAACACTCGAAGCGACAATATTAAAGCCACCGATAGTACCCACTCGGCGTAGAATCTCGACAGACTTGTCCGAAGAAAATGTTAATTTGAATATTCCGCCACGGTGGTTCCCCTTGGCGATAACTTGGCGTATTCGACAATTTTTACGTATAAATTATGCCGCCAGTTATCGAAGTGGATTTCATAAATATTAATATACACGAACGAAAGAAAACTCTCCCCTCTCTGTCTCTCTCAGCAGCACAGTTTCGTCCTGGGGATATAAATATATTTCCGCGTGTACGAATTACACGGTGCGGTGGGCGTTACGGGTAAAAGGGAAACCTGTCCCTGGCGGAAAATTTCTACGGTCTCGAGAATCCTTGATGCGGTAAGTGGCTGCATTAAACGAGAATCCTGTCTGACTATGGAGAAAAATTTCTGCCCTCCCTCTCCTCCTTCTACCCCCCTCAGGAGAGGTTCCGTTACAGATGGATCTCCCTGCATTACCATACGAGCGGATACGTGCTATATTTTTCCGCTATCGTGAAACATTTGTTTAAACACCTACCAGCACATTCTTCCCGCGGCTATTCGTCTACGTCTCGCTTATCGAGGGAACCGTGAGCGGTAGATGACGAGCACGTCGAATAATTCAGCGAATAATTAAACGAGATCGTCAGATGTGTGTATTTAAGATAATTTTGTTTATTAGTTAACCTAGAGACACGGTGGATTTTAGATTTCTCTTGTTTAAATCGATCGAAATAGAGACACGATTCCTCCTCTCTTTATATTATCAATGTGTTTGTTATTTTATTCGTAATATATTTGTGTAATTTTAAATATTATAATGCCTAGAAAAAGGAAAATATGTGGCTTCGCTTGTGTATGAAATAGATTTTAGTATTGCGTCATATTTGACCCGGCTACTGTCACGCCATCTACTGTCCGAGGGTTGATAACTAGCATTTTGATATGTTTGAAAGGTAAATAATCTTTTTGATGCATTTTTAATGTCACTTTAAGTGAACTTTCATTTAAATTGTGCAAAACTATGAGCGCTCGTATTCATAGCCCTGAGTAGTGTTTTCCAAGGCAGAATATATAACCAAACAATAAACGATTCCAGCCATGGTACATTAACCACAATAATCATCAGCAGCCTCGCGTGAAATCATCAAAGTCTTAACGATGTCTTTGATAGATCTCCCTTACGATCAAACACGAGTCGATCGGTTTATTCAACCTACGCAGGTCGTAGAATATATATATATATACATACCTTCTGGCTAATCCTAACCTATCCGAGCGTCGTCCTCCTTATAAGAGAACGTGGAATCATTAAATCTTCGTAAGAAAAGAAAACAAACAACAACAACAAAAAGAACAAGAAACACAGAGAAATCCAGTGAAAAGTGGGACTTTTTAAGCAATCGAGCGCATCGTTAGTGACATTGCAAAAAATCCTATGAATTATACTTTCGCGGTATATACCGCATGGCGGCGCCGTAGGCCGCTGTGTGATGGGGCATTAATTCGCCCTAGCTCTCGATCCCTCTCGATAAACGATGAATTAAGAGAGAATGTGTCCGGATACGAAGCGAGAAAGATGAACACTCACCCTATGAGGCGCCCGTAGAAGTCGATGCACCGCTGCGAGCTGGTTAATTAGTGGCAAGGTCGCGCTGAAGGTGTGCACAGGCGGCCTAGGTGGCTCTGGATAGGAGCTCGCATACGCGAACGGATCGACGTCATTCAGATACTGCACTCGGCACGTCAGAGACATCTCGCGGCCCCTCTGTTTCTCGACCGTAACGGCCGATTGTTGTCCGATAGGGCCCTTTTTTTCCACGATCCAAAGAAGGCAACACACAGGCTTGTTTCGAGTCGCGAGAGTCTTTCTCTCTCTCACCCTCTCACCCTCTTATTTCTATTTCTTTCTCTATATCTTTCTTTTCTGTAGATGTCTGTCTCTGTTGTACCGGACCGCACGACCGCTTTACGCGAACGCACGAACCAGTTCGTCGTACCGCCGATTTATTTTCATTCGAGTCGCCGGCTACAACCAACCGAGAAAACGAACCTTGCTCTCGTTCCCTCTCTGTTGTGCGCGTGCGCGCTCTCACTCCGTCTCGACTGTTCGCGCCGGTCCGCTGTTCTTTTTTTCCCCGCGTCTCTTTCTTCCTCCTCACGTTCCATTCGCGTCTACCGGCTCGACGACGAAACAGAGGCTCACGTGAATACCTTGATCGCGGTGAACCGATATTCTCTTTCTCTTGGCCGCTTCTCGTTCTCGTTCGTTTGTTTTATTACGGTGTGTGGATGGAGGAAGAGAGAAGTGCGCGCGCACACGCACACGCACACACCGTGAGCGACCGTGGAAAGCTGCCGATTTATTTTCGTAACGACGACGAGGATTCGTGACGGGAAAAGAAAGCGGCGCTATACGTGCCTATTTCTCCCTTGTTTCATTATTTTTACATTGTTCAAGCTCGTTATGTCACAGATCGTTGAACTCGTCTGGATAAAATTTGAATTTTGATGATTTTCGAATCACCTCACCAAACTTTTTCCTCACAACCATGTAAACTTCTCTTAGTCATCCTTTCTTACTTTCAATAATAGCAGAAATAATTCAGACGTTCATTACAAATAAAACACACCCTACACATCGTTCTACCTAAAAATAACAAAATAAAGTCAACTCAACTACTACGCGCATACTACATAATATTCCCCCCTACACCAAACTGTACTTTCATAGGAGCAATCACACCGAGATATCACACCGTTTCCAGTTAAAACGGACGTATGTACTGTAGATACGCGCGCGGAATTTACGATCTTTCTCCCTCATCCCCCTGTTCCCTACTGTCGTAATACGCCGGGCATATATTTCTCTATTGGCTAGGTGGTTAATAACGTCGATTTATAATAGTTAGCCGGCGAGACGACTTACCTCGATACCGACCAACGGTTAATAATAAATTCTGAAGAATTACTCAAGCCAAGGTGAAGTCCGGCAAAATACGCGGGAGTTCGTGAGCCTCGCGTCCGGCCACAGTTTCCGCCCGTTTTTCCCCACTCCGCGACCATAATTTATCACTCCGTACTCTATCTATCTATCCTCTGTGTTACCGATTTCGCGTAATTTCTCCGGTCGTCTTGAATCATAGGAGAAGTTCGTCCTAACACCGGGGGATACGTAGCTCGGAGGAAAGTTTCAGGATGGTTAGTTTCGTTAATAGCACATTGATCGGGTATTAACCTAATCGATGCTCCGTGGAATCGGCTAGGTACTTGAAAAGTGATTTCGGTATTTAGGGGTAGTTTACGATGTTTTCCAACTATTAACGCGTTTTTCGGATGTATCCAGGATTTACGACTAGAAATCACGGTAACGAGGCACTCGAACGTTCAACGCTAGCTCTGATAAGAACTGATTCAAGGCTGATCAAGTGAATTCCATTCCGTGTACAATCGATCGTCGTTACAGGAATTATTACGAAATACAAGCGTAACGCAGCTTCGGTAGAAAACGTAACCAGTTGTAACACTCGAAGCGACAATATTAAAGCCACCGATAGTACCCACTCGGCGTAGAATCTCGACAGACTTGTCCGAAGAAAATGTTAATTTGAATATTCCGCCACGGTGGTTCCCCTTGGCGATAACTTGGCGTATTCGACAATTTTTACGTATAAATTATGCCGCCAGTTATCGAAGTGGATTTCATAAATATTAATATACACGAACGAAAGAAAACTCTCCCCTCTCTGTCTCTCTCAGCAGCACAGTTTCGTCCTGGGGATATAAATATATTTCCGCGTGTACGAATTACACGGTGCGGTGGGCGTTACGGGTAAAAGGGAAACCTGTCCCTGGCGGAAAATTTCTACGGTCTCGAGAATCCTTGATGCGGTAAGTGGCTGCATTAAACGAGAATCCTGTCTGACTATGGAGAAAAATTTCTGCCCTCCCTCTCCTCCTTCTACCCCCCTCAGGAGAGGTTCCGTTACAGATGGATCTCCCTGCATTACCATACGAGCGGATACGTGCTATATTTTTCCGCTATCGTGAAACATTTGTTTAAACACCTACCAGCACATTCTTCCCGCGGCTATTCGTCTACGTCTCGCTTATCGAGGGAACCGTGAGCGGTAGATGACGAGCACGTCGAATAATTCAGCGAATAATTAAACGAGATCGTCAGATGTGTGTATTTAAGATAATTTTGTTTATTAGTTAACCTAGAGACACGGTGGATTTTAGATTTCTCTTGTTTAAATCGATCGAAATAGAGACACGATTCCTCCTCTCTTTATATTATCAATGTGTTTGTTATTTTATTCGTAATATATTTGTGTAATTTTAAATATTATAATGCCTAGAAAAAGGAAAATATGTGGCTTCGCTTGTGTATGAAATAGATTTTAGTATTGCGTCATATTTGACCCGGCTACTGTCACGCCATCTACTGTCCGAGGGTTGATAACTAGCATTTTGATATGTTTGAAAGGTAAATAATCTTTTTGATGCATTTTTAATGTCACTTTAAGTGAACTTTCATTTAAATTGTGCAAAACTATGAGCGCTCGTATTCATAGCCCTGAGTAGTGTTTTCCAAGGCAGAATATATAACCAAACAATAAACGATTCCAGCCATGGTACATTAACCACAATAATCATCAGCAGCCTCGCGTGAAATCATCAAAGTCTTAACGATGTCTTTGATAGATCTCCCTTACGATCAAACACGAGTCGATCGGTTTATTCAACCTACGCAGGTCGTAGAATATATATATATATACATACCTTCTGGCTAATCCTAACCTATCCGAGCGTCGTCCTCCTTATAAGAGAACGTGGAATCATTAAATCTTCGTAAGAAAAGAAAACAAACAACAACAACAAAAAGAACAAGAAACACAGAGAAATCCAGTGAAAAGTGGGACTTTTTAAGCAATCGAGCGCATCGTTAGTGACATTGCAAAAAATCCTATGAATTATACTTTCGCGGTATATACCGCATGGCGGCGCCGTAGGCCGCTGTGTGATGGGGCATTAATTCGCCCTAGCTCTCGATCCCTCTCGATAAACGATGAATTAAGAGAGAATGTGTCCGGATACGAAGCGAGAAAGATGAACACTCACCCTATGAGGCGCCCGTAGAAGTCGATGCACCGCTGCGAGCTGGTTAATTAGTGGCAAGGTCGCGCTGAAGGTGTGCACAGGCGGCCTAGGTGGCTCTGGATAGGAGCTCGCATACGCGAACGGATCGACGTCATTCAGATACTGCACTCGGCACGTCAGAGACATCTCGCGGCCCCTCTGTTTCTCGACCGTAACGGCCGATTGTTGTCCGATAGGGCCCTTTTTTTCCACGATCCAAAGAAGGCAACACACAGGCTTGTTTCGAGTCGCGAGAGTCTTTCTCTCTCTCACCCTCTCACCCTCTTATTTCTATTTCTTTCTCTATATCTTTCTTTTCTGTAGATGTCTGTCTCTGTTGTACCGGACCGCACGACCGCTTTACGCGAACGCACGAACCAGTTCGTCGTACCGCCGATTTATTTTCATTCGAGTCGCCGGCTACAACCAACCGAGAAAACGAACCTTGCTCTCGTTCCCTCTCTGTTGTGCGCGTGCGCGCTCTCACTCCGTCTCGACTGTTCGCGCCGGTCCGCTGTTCTTTTTTTCCCCGCGTCTCTTTCTTCCTCCTCACGTTCCATTCGCGTCTACCGGCTCGACGACGAAACAGAGGCTCACGTGAATACCTTGATCGCGGTGAACCGATATTCTCTTTCTCTTGGCCGCTTCTCGTTCTCGTTCGTTTGTTTTATTACGGTGTGTGGATGGAGGAAGAGAGAAGTGCGCGCGCACACGCACACGCACACACCGTGAGCGACCGTGGAAAGCTGCCGATTTATTTTCGTAACGACGACGAGGATTCGTGACGGGAAAAGAAAGCGGCGCTACTCTATGTGTATCTGGAAATTCGGTATTTAATGGTAACGTGAATGTTCTCTCGATGCTTGCTCGGTGAAAATGTCAATGATAGATACAGAAATATTAGACGAGGTATGAATTCTTTTTTTTATGGTACGCGTGAAAGTGACAATGTCGGAACTGTAACAACCTTTGACTCTGAGAGCGACCAGGTGAATAAGAAACCACGTCGTTTTCAGCCGGTCGATGACCTTTAGATTTTCCTTTCACTCGTCTGTCGGCTTGCCGGCCGA
>NW_017100168.1:376549-441310 GCF_001263275.1 Habropoda laboriosa
TGCCGCCAAGGTTACGTGCGCTCTGACATACCGTCGTGTGTTTTTTATCTTACTTTATAAAGGATATTACAAAACTCGTGAAAACTAGCCAGTAATATTTGAGAAAAGTGTCGAAATAAATTTCGCAAACACACGTGAAATCTACCAATTTCCTTAAACACCATGTACAACGTAATACGTAAACTAGGAATACACACGAGACCTATAATGTATACAAGGTCGGTAAGAGTACGACAAATTTTAGAGTACTTATAAAAAAGTATTTGTTTTGGAATCGCCAGATATCTGTGACTTCCTATGTTTATTTACGAGACCACTTAATACACACAACGTATAACGTACAAATTTTTATCACACGGGAATTAAAACGGCAAATAAAATAGCAGTATCGAAAAATAAGAGCTGACGTAACCTCCAAACACCCCGTATAACATCCGTCGCGCCGAACCAATCTCACGTGTGAAAAGCACAAAAACATCGACCTTCTATGCTCCGCGCATGACGCGCGAAATTTCTACCCGGTGTCCGGCGAGAATCGCAGCGCGCGTGTTCGATCGCTTCACGAAAATGGAGGAAACAATACCGGTTCTCGCGTTTCCGTGGGTCGTCGTGTCTGGCCTCGATCATCGATGCCACGATTCACCGGTACGGAGGGAATAGCGAGAAAATCGGCGCTTGGCCGGAATGAATTTGCGAAGTGTCAATTATCCACGCATGCCAGCCCGTCTTGTCATCCTCTCGTATTCGCATTGTTCTTACCCGTTGCATGGGCTAGCTCTTCTGCGAACCGGCTCGATGGAGCGCACAGCAGAGAAAAAGGGAGAGAGATGGAGATAAAGCGAGAGAAACGCCGAATAAAAGCGAGAAAGGAAGACGGAGTGAGTGAGAAAGACAGAGCGAGATGTGACGAACGAAGAAGGGAAATGAGGGGGAGGGAGATAGAAGGGAAAACGAGTCTGCGCCATGCCACGAATGTAATCGTGCCTGTAGTCGACGAAAGATTCACGATCAAGATGCGATCGTAACGTAAGATCGTGCCCGAGAGGATTTCCAAACTCGTCCGAATCAACGAGTCCAATGGTGGACCGATGTTTTCGCGCGGAACTACCACGATCACTCGACAGTGCCAACATTTCGGTACGTCTCGTGGTATATCGCTATCAAAGAAATTTCGCCACCTTCGTTACTTTCTCAGATCGTTTTATATTCGAGTCGACCCTTTCGGTAAATGTACAAGTTCTCCTCGTTTCCGAGGATTTCGAGAACAGTCGTGAAAGTTCGGACTATTTCGAGGTAAACAATACGAGCTCGATTCTATCATTGAGCCATCGCGAAGAAATTTTGTCGAAGACGGATTCATAACACTAACATTAGTAAGAACAATTCATAAAAGTAACTTAAATTACGAGATATTTATCGAAAAGAATTTGTTTAAACATTTATCAAAAATAGTTGCTCGTTTGTATAACGTAGACTGACGTAACGCAAAATGGCTGATATATTTTCGATTTATTCGTACTTCTGACTTACATCACTTTCATAAACATCTGCATGTTTACGAAGTACGATCCTCTAATCTCGTAAAAATTCGTCCAAACGGAATAGAAACATTCGTACGTTTCCTTTGTTAACGTATTACTATGAACAACTGACAGCACGATTCATAGGAATCTTTATGTGAATAAGGATGACGTTACAGAAAACACAGCGGTGACGAAGGTGAAGGACAGCAAAAACGAGGCGATTCTGTGAACTGCAGATGTTGTCGTCTATACACTACATAACTAACCTAACCTCCAAAATAAATAACACAGTACGGTAGCCAGCGGTAGGTCGTTCGAACCAGTCGAAACGTTCGACATTCGTGGAAACGATCGGTTCCTAGTATTCTCGTGAAGCATAAAATTGACAATAACATCGTGCGGCATACACATCGAACTGCTGACAGTCCCTTACAATGTCACTTCCAAACGTACATACATCGGATTGTTAAATCGAGTTTCACGTTACCTGTGACACCGACCAGTCAATAGTCGAACAACATCGTCCAGCCAGCCACGTTGTTGCTTGATTTTTGCGTCGTCTGGAGAGCCGGTGGACGTAGAACGAAAGTATATACAGTAAACGAAACGTCGAACCGGAGTCTGCGCGACAAAAACTCGGACAGAGTGAGCGCGAACGACACGCGCGCTTCCCGCGCACGGAAACGCGCGTCACCTTTGCCCGCGACCGCGTACGACACTCGTCAGGATGCGCACATTAACCGGCGGTACGCGGAACGGAAACAACACGGAACAGCGAGACCCGGTAAGGGAAAAAGAGGATACGAGAAGAATCGAAAGAATACACAACTGATACCATGCCTTACCTCGCGAGCGGCCGCCGCGACACTGAACGCCACGGACACCTGTCGCCACTAAGGCGACAGTGGCGCCGCCACGCGGTCAACCCCCTCCCTATTCCATGCAGTGTACAAAGAGCACCCCGGGACGAGATGCCGTGAGACGATATTTGCTGTCTTTATTACTAGGACTACTGTTTATTATGGTCATACGAAGGCATTATGCACTGATAACGACGTGACGCAACGAGTTAACCCAATTAAAATTAATTCTCCGTTGTCAGTTGTACATGTACCGAGTGATTGATACGAGATGTTGGATACCGAGGAATAACAGGAAAGTTGATAGTCGTAGGAAACGATTTTTAGATGGTGAAAGTATAAGGAACGTATGAAGGTCGCGTGTTCACTTATTTTCGTTTTAACGTTTTTTTTTTAATAAACGAAGATTGAACGTACGTTAACAGATAACCCACGAAAGAGTTGTTTGTTGCGAAAGGTTAATCCATTATCATCTCATTAAAAATGCAATTTAGACGAGGCTCCGTTGTATTTTCCTTGTAAATAAATTTACCGATGATTCACTGTTCCACCGATGCGAGGCTAAATTTAAACCTATCCGTGCAATTCTGCCTCCTTCGTACTGGATGTTTTCAAATAATTGTTCTCGCGACCACATTTAGAGATAATTACCGAGTTACGTCGGTATTGCGTTAACTTATCAGCACTCGAAGAGGCATAATGCGATATGTAAGCACGGTAAAGTGCGGCAATTATTAAATCTTTTACACGGCTCTTAGTATTTTGCATAAAAGTTTATGAACCGTGTCTGGACAATTACCATACGTGAATAGGAGGATAGGTAATAATTATCTGTGTATTTAAATATAAACACCACATCAGTACAGAGATGATTGAAAATTATATTTAGGAGAGACTAGTCTGCTTGCGCGATTAATCTTAATTATCAGGACTGTCATGACTAAAAATTTGAAAACATACTACATGTAAAAATTTAATGTGAAATTTAAAATTTAAAAATAATATCGAAAAAATACTGTTGAAATAGAATTGGTAGAATTTAGTGATAAAAGTACATTGTCGCGAGACCCAGACGAGACACATCGATGACAAAAAACTCGGCTACGTTCTTTCCCCGCAAAATGATTTCCTCAACCCTAGCAATTTGTCCGCAGACGAAAAAAAAGAGGACAGACCGCGGAATTGGTAAATTTTGCAAGGAAACGTCAAGCAACCGCTGCGGTCTGGCAAAGAATTAGAAAAGAGGACGCGTGCTTTTTCCGCCGACCAAACGTCCTGAACAAACCCACGAACACAGTTCCAGGTCGCGGTGGAGCTCGTTGTTTTCCAACCAACGAAAAACCGGGCAATATTGTCGTGAAACAAACTTTATCCAGCCGGTCGGAATGACCTGTTTTCTGCCGGAGCCCGTTCGAGCTGCCCTCATCTTTCTCTCGTTCCTCTCTTTTCCCCGATTTTCCGCAAAGATAGCCGCGGAATACGGTACCGTCCGATGTTTTCAAGGGTGGAGGTTTCAGGAGACAAAGAAGCGGAGAGAGAGAGAGAAGGAGAGAAAGCAGGATGAATGAAGGTGAGAAAGAGAGGGAAGAGAGTAAATATTGGAGAGAGAGAGGAGAGATTGAAAGATAAAAATAGAGAGAAGAGAGAGTGACGGAGAGAAAGAGAGAGAGGAGAGTTAAGGAAGGAGATTGAGAGAGAAAGAGGAGAGATTGAAAGAGAGAGGAGGAGAGACAGAGGAGAGTGAGTGAAACAAAGAAAGAGAGAAGAGTAAATGAAGGAGAGAAAAGGAGTGAGGGGGAGAGACAGAGGAGAGTGAGTGAAAGAAAGAAAGAGAGAAGAGTAAATGGAGGAGAGAAAAGGAGAGAGGAGAGTAAGTGAAGGAGAGAAAGAGAAAAAGAGGAGAGTGAGTGAAAGAAAGAAAGGGAGAAGAGTAAATGAAGGAGAGAAAAGGAGAGAGGAGAGTAAGTGAAAGAGAGAAAGAGAAAAAGAGGAGAGTGAGTGAAAGAAAGAAAGAGAGAAGAGTAAATGAAGGAGAGAAAAGGAGAGAGGAGAGTAAGTGAAGGAGAGAAAGAGAAAAAGGGGAGAGAGGGAGAGAGACAGAGGGGAGTGAGTGAAAGAAAGAAAGAGAGAAGAGTAAATGGAGGAGAGAAAAGGAGAGAGGAGAGAAAGAGGAAAAGGGGAGAGAGGGGGAGAGACAGAGGGGAGTGAGTGAAAGAAAGAAAGAGAGAAGAGTAAATGGAGGAGAGAAAAGGAGAGAGGAGAGAAAGAGAAAAAGGGGAGAGAGGGGGAGAGACAGAGGGGAGTGAGTGAAAGAAAGAAAGAGAGAAGAGTAAATGGAGGAGAGAAAAGGAGAGAGGAGAGTAAAGTGAGGGGGAGAGACAGAGGAAAGTGAGTGAAAGAAAGAAAGATAGAAGAATAAATGAAGGAGAGAGGAGAGAAAAAGAGAGTGACAGAGAGAAAGAGAAAGAGGGAGACAGAATGAAGAAGAGAAAAAGAGAATTGAAGAGTGAAAGAGTGACAGAGGGAGGGTGGGAGGAGAGAGCGATCGTCGCGTGGGGAACGAAGAGCCAAATGAAACGGCAGGGATGGTAATTGTGCGGTGAAAAAATAATCAGCTGGCGCAGCACGTAGAGCGTAACCATAAGTGCGGCTGTGCTCATTGTTGTCCCTCTACTACAAGACCCCACGAGGGTGACAAGCTCACAAAAGGGGCTGCTGGACCCATAGAAACGTGATGGGAGGTAGGGTGCCACTGCTGCGATAAAATTCTATAGTGCGCCGGGAAAATATGAGTGACTCGTAGACCGACTACCAGCGAGGACAAAGAATTCCACACCGTTCTTGTTGTTGTAAGTTAATCCTTGTCTTTTCTTTTTTTTAAATCAATACTCTTGGGGATTTGCACGTCTATGTATTGTTTCGATTTGCTCTCCGACGAGTGGACAAAAATTTAACGCTCGATTCTGTGCTGCTTTTAATGTCGTTATTACTTCATTTATTTAGGTGTCCAAAATACTAGAATTGCGAGCTATTCAATGTTTGTTCACTCGTCAGACTTTTATGTAGGGTGATTCTAGGAACTGGGCCAGCCTGAACCTCTGTTCCAAGTGAACTTGTACGAAAGATCGCAGAGGAAACTTTTGCATCGTTTAACAAGCTCTAGCATCCTATTTCAAATGGAACTTTTTCGCACACTTAAATGGAACTGCATATGTTTTTCACGACACTTGAAAATATCCCGCGTATAAAATGACTATATTATGTTAGAAAAATCAGTATTTCCTTATCGATGCGACAGTAAAACGTTCCAACGATTCTTACCATTCTCTAACTTCACTTGCATAATTTTTGCCAAACATAATTTTCCAAGATTACTGTCAACTAATTAAAATACAAGCGTCTCCTTTTCGATTTCCAACGAGGGTTGTTTGCAGCGATATTCAAATTAGTTCGAAAGCTCTTATGAAATTGCCGCGTAATAATTGAGAATTCGGTCTGCACCGAGGCGAGTGGGAAAAGTTGCGAGCAGAGGGGAACTGACTCCAGAAGACCCCTTTGTTGCCAGCACTTTGCGTGCAAAACGGAAGAAAAAGAAAGGAAAAGGGAGTCTGGAGCAAAAGGAGGGTCTCTTTTCGCACATCCCTCATGAGAAACAATAATGTCGCGCGCACTACCACTCCTCCTGGATGTCGTCTACCCTCTTCTCGTCTTTGTTCGTCTGGCCTTCTTTTTTTTCTCTCTCTCTCTCTTCTCTTCTTTTTCCTTTTTCTCTTTTCGAGTACGCGCTTCGTCCTCCTATCCGCGACCACCTACACACTACCCTCCTTCAGCTACTGATCATGAAAAGAATTGCACGCGAATAACGGGGCGCGCAAAGAACCGCGTCGCTGGAAAGCTGCAGAAGAAACGAAAGAAGTTTTGTTCCTTGTTTCACCGTGCTCTCCCCCCTGTCTCTTCCGGTGTTTCGCGCGAAACAGTACAGTAATGAAACTTCAACCGTTATAGATTGTTCCGCGATCCTTCTTCGTATGTTTCAACGAAGTAATAATCGTAAACGTTGATCAACGACGAGAGAAACTTTTTAAACAGAAGAGTAGAGCCCCTGATTTCACAAATGAAGAAAGAAACGATCAGACAAACTTACCGGAATGTAGCCGTCAGGTTGCGGTCTCTCGTTGTCCCTGAAGAAAATCGCTTAATTACAATCAAGCATCCACGAGTATCGGAATTCACGTTCGATTATCGACATGAAACGTACCGATGCCGCCGCTGTATCACCGGTGTCTGCGGAGTGCTGTCGTGGATGATCACTTGGTTTGCGTCGATCTCCTCGCATTCGGAACTTTCTTCCTCCGTATCTGTATCAACAACAAACGACGTAACGTAAATTCCCCAAAATTCAATTCTACCGTAACATCGTTAGCCCCTAACTATCTCCTCCCAAACTCACCCGGCAATTATGACTGACCTACAGTTACATAGTTCGTTATTTCTCGTCTACACCCCTCTAACCTTCAAATTTCCCTTCATCAAGGGAGTTACAATCTCGAAAATCTATTCGTACGAAACTGCCCCCTAATCCTATCAGCTCCCCAAAATCCAACAGCGTGTATTCACGTATCCACGATTCCAGCACCCATCCAACGAGCACACCGCAATTCCCAAAAGGAAAGATTCCCATTTATTCTCTTCAAAGGGACACTACCGTCGTACTAGTCGTTAACAAGGCCCGCAACTATTCTACGCTGACCGTATTCGATGCACGCACGCAGGCACACAATTGGTAACACGAGCTCACGATCGAAATCGCGGGAAATTCATCGGAGAACACTCACCCTCGTTCACTATGCGTTCATGTTCACGGATACGAGACAAGATGGGGCTGGGACACAGGGTGGCCGTGTCGCCCAGCAGGTCGTCGATGTTGGTGTGCTCGCCAATGAACAACGGTAACGTGGAGGGTCGTTTCCTTGGTGACGATCTTCGGGGTGTTGGCTGCACGTTGTCGTAAGGCGAGTCGCGTCCGCCATAATTGCGCGGCGGGTCCGGAGGATTCTCCACCTGAGAAGTGCACGGGGTTGCTTGTAACGAGGTAAACTGCGATCTAATTCACGGGGGCAAGTTCCTCCACTGAGAAATTGCTTCTACTTTAATTCACCAGCAATGGTTGCTGTTAGTTCTGAAATTCATTTCGAGGATTGTTAGTGAAGCTAGGTAGGAAAGGGAAAGGTTGGGGCGTTTCGTCCTGGGCCTCCTAGTGGACTCGTCGGTAAGGCTTTCTAGGAGACCCGTGCCTTAGACGCTGGAGGGACTCAGGTCAGAAGGTATATATATTACAAATAGGAGCCTTTACGAGGACTAGCGAGAACCTGTGGTTAGTCCCGTCCCTCTGGTGGCAGAGAGTAGGAGGTTCGCTACATTGGCTTATTCGAACGGGTTAATAGTACATGGGTGTGAATTTACATCTTTTCTGAGAAGTTTCGTTGGAACCGTTAGCACGCTCGCTCGATTTCTCGAACAAGGGTTAAAAACTTCATTCCCCAGGCAAGTAAGCAAGGTTAAAGATTTACGACGTTCTAGTAGTATCGACTCGTCAGTTAGGTACCGTTAAATGAATAATGCACGATATATGATCACTTTACCCCTTCGGGACTGGCTCGATCCCCGAGTGGCTCGTCGGGCGGAGGTGGCGGAAACTCGATAGGGAATCTAGAGAGGCTTCTCTTCGCGTATGTCTCAGGTTCAGGGTTAACGCCAATATCGATTCTCTCGAACGACTCGGACGAGTCGGATGTGCTGTTCGACGTTTCCACGGGAATCTTAACGACGCCGTCAGGAACGTTGGACGAGCTGTCCATCCACCATGCCTTCTCGCCAGACTCCACGTGTCTCACTTTGTTTATAACTCTACCGCGATACGTTTGACCATCCTCCACCTCGTCGTTGTAATTGCTCAGATTCTGAGGAGGAGTTGTGGCGACAGGAATGACTTCGACACCGTCAGGTACGTTCTCAGGATTGTCGCTCATCCACCAAGCTCGTTCTCCGGACTGCTGATGCCTGATACGATTTCTTCTATCGCTCGATCTGGTGCTGCAACGACTAGACTCTCGTTTCGCAACAGGAGACGCGTTTAACGATTGTTTCTTCGACTCTTCCGAGCCTGCGTTGTCGCTCGCGTCCAACCACCAGGCTCTCTCGCCCGAATCCTGCTTCCACAACGCCGAACGCGACGATTTCTTCGATTCTTCGGAGGGAATCTTATCGTTCCCCTCCAACCAACGACTCCTCTCGCTGGAATTCCGCCTGGATGTCGTCGAGGATTGCTTCCTCGTTTCCTCCGACGGCGCGCTATCGTTCGAATCGAACCAGAAACCCTTCTCCCCTGATTCCTGCCTCGAAATCGTCGCCGACTGCTTCCTCGTGTCCTCCGAGGCACCGCTGTCGTTCGAGTCGAAACACCAGGCTCGATCCTCCGATTCTTGTCTCCACACTTTGTATTTAAATTTGCCTGGGAACAGACAATTAGAGGGAGCCGGTTATCTAAACGGATCGCGCTAATTTACGTTTCCTTCTGAGCCTTCGGAGCTGAACGAGATGGTAGGAGGGTGATTTAAGGTCGATGATTATGTTGTTCTGGGCTCTGTGATTTATGAAGTTTAGGGGAAACGTGGGTTCGCTGTAATTCCGATCTTTCGGCGAATAAACGTTGGAACATATATCTCGATTCTTACTCTCAATTTTATGAAAAGTTATGAAAAAATTGGGTAATTTTTTTTCAAAGAAAGAAGCTTAAATAGTTTATGAAACAATTTGGCGTTTTTTCAAAGTAATCCGCTGGTAAAGTTCAGAATTTTAAACACACGTGAAATAAGAATCGTTACCGCGCAACTTTTCATCGAGAACTGTAACGAAGATCTCCCCCATTTTTCACGTACGTATGAAAACAAAACCGGGACAACGTGTAAGAAGTGAAAACGCTGACTCACCATCGTCAGGTAGAGTGCTGCTGACTGTTGTCTCTTGACTGATGTCGTCGTTGCACACACTGCCTGTCTCCACACCCTCGGGAACGTTGTCTGAGTTCGGGTCCATCCACCAAGGCTGTTCACCGGAATAATTCCGCCTGATCCTCGCGTTGCTCTGTCTCCTCTCCTCGCTCTTCTCCGAGTTGGTGAAGCTGAAGCTCTTCGAGAGACTCTTCGATAAACCCGCCGCGGCAGCTACATTCTGTTCCGACTTTTTCACGTCGGAGCTCTCCTCGTTGGAATCCAGCCAACCACCAGCTGATTTACCGGACTCGCTGGAATCTTGATGCTTATTCTTGAAAAGATTCGTCACTGGCGCGAGAGCCCTCATCAGGAACGATTTCGCGTCCTCCGTTTTTCCAGGACGATCGCCTCTCGATCTTGGGCTAGACGGCGGTCTCGGCGGTTTGTCCATCGTGAGAGACATCTCGTCGGCAGATGATGCCAGTACGCTCGTTCTCGACGATCCTGTGCTGCTTATCTTTCCTTTCTTCTCGCAGAACGGTGACTTGGACGTTCGTCTTTTCCGTCGCCTCGATCCCGGTCTCGTCTGTTTGTTATCTTCCTCTTCCTCCTCGCTGCTGGAATTCGAGGAATTCGATTCGGTATTCTCGCTGGAACTCGAGGTTCCGTCTTCCTTGTCTTTCCTCCCGGATGGCGATTTCGAGGTGCTCCTTGATTTGTCAAGCCTCGACGAACTCGTTGACTCGCTTTTTCTACCGACACTCTTCAAGGATGCGCTGGACGGTATTCTCAGTCTCGATTTGTTCGATTTCACGGAGCTGGAGCTCGATTCAGACGGAATCGCCTGACGATGAACGTTCGGTTCGGAGTTCGGTTCGGACTGCGAATCTTGAGAGCTGACGGACATGCTACGTTGGCTCTTCTTCTTCCTCGCGTACTTGGACTGCGTTGGATCGCCGTTCTCCATGTTCAGAGTCGACTTCCGGAAGTCCTTGTTCACGTATTTGATGGGAACGATGCTCTTGGACGCGGACGCCGCGGTGGCGTCGCTCTTCGGCACAGGTGGTTTCCCACGAGCATCCGGCGAACCGCCCTGTCTCAGATTCACTGACGAGGACGCGCTCGAACTCGCCACGGAAGTTTTCCCCGGCGACGGCGGAGGTGTCGCCTTTATTTTTGCACCCTGACTCGTCACCGAACTGGCTGACGACGATTTCGATCTGCCAATTGGCACATTTACAGCGGAACCGTCTGACGAGTCCGTTCGCGTCACTTGACGTGGAAGACTTTTCGCGAAACCGCTGCGGGACTGCGACGTGGTCGATCTGCTCTGGGAAGTACAACTGTTTCGTGGGGAAAAAATGAGAGATGATACGTGAACAAGTGTTTCTGATAGTAACGGGGAGGATTGGGATGGGATTGTCATTTGTGGAAGATTTTTTGATCGATCGAAATCGGTAGAAATATTCCATTTAACGTGATCTTAAATTATTCTTACTATTTAATAGCACACTTTTTATCAGTGGTTCTTGTTTTTCAAGTTTTCAAGGTCATCTTCAGGTTTTTGTAGACAAGTGCAGATATCATAAAAGGAACTAAGTATAACTATCTCTTTACCATCTACGTGAATGTACTGCAATTAATGGTCCCCATTTTCAAGATTATTTCAACATCCACTAAAAGATAGACATAAGAAAAATTATAAATTTATCTACAAAAGAAACTGAAGATGGCCTTGAAAATTTAGAAAAAAGGCTAACATAAAATATACTACAATGCTATATTAATTTTAGAATATTTTTCGCTTTCTGTACGAACTTCTGGGATCACCTAACATTTTATTCAAACATCGAATAAAGAAATACTTGAAACTTAGCAAAAATGGAGAACTACCTCTGAAAAGAATCTTTCGCAGACGAGACGTTTTCACTCTTCGTCGAATGGTTGTCTTCGCTCGGTTCCCGACAGTGTCCCTCAACAATCCTCGAAGACTCGTCCAATTTCGAACTAGTATCAGACTTAGGCGTTGATCCTCTCCTCTCACGTAGTCCATCGGACTTAGTCGACGAACTCGACGACGACTTTGCAATCTTAACTTCGCTCTTCGGCGCGGCTCGTCCTAATCTCGGTATAGAAGGTCTTCTCTGACTGCTACTTTCGCTCTTCGACACCGAACTTTCCCTGCTGCTCTGCTGTTCTTCGCTTTTCGAAACGTTTTCCCGCGAACCTTGATTCTTCCCAACAATTCCACTCTGCTGAGGCGAGTTGTCCCTCTTCAGGACCGAAGGTCCGGCCGATCGATCGCTTTTCCCTTCGGCCTTTCCAACGGTACACGGTCGAGCCTCTCCGTTTTGCAACTTATCCCCCTTACGATCCCTATTCTCTTGTCCACCGCCGATCGAAGCCTTCGAATCGGTTTTCGTACCGGAAGAATCACCGGCGACTTTGCTGAAACCCAAACCACCGAACACTTTGGCATTCTGCTCGTTTTGGTTCCTGTTCCCGTGTATCTCTTGACTAGAACTAGGCGACATCTTCGACTCGTTCCTCGAACCTGCGTCGTTCGACCTTGTGTAAGCGAAATTATTCACTCGAGAATTCGCTGCGCCGCCTCCGTTGTAGCCTCTCGAGTACACGCCACCTCCGCTCGAGTTCGAGGTGGAAAATTTGTCCAGATACGTGGACCACGGTGTTCCAGCTATCCTTCCGCCTCCTCCGAACCTCGAGAACCTCGAGCTATCTTCCAATCGGTCGCATTGAACCTCCTGATCCTTGGTGTCGATTTTCTTCCGAACTCGACTCACTTCTCGTTGATTCGCGATGCCTATGTCGGCTCTTCTGCTTCTCACGAAGGACGAGGATGCTGGTGGACTCGGCGACGTTCCTCTTGTCACCATCGTGATCGTTTCCATGTCCTGAAGCCTGTTGTCGGCATCGAATTCGTCGGATTTAGAACGTACCTCGGGGATTTTGTCTTTTTCCGGCTTGGATTTCGAGGCATCCTCGTCCTTCGAGGAGTTCGCCGGCATAGGCTTACTGCCTGAAGTTCGGAACCTGTCCGATCCGGAGTAGCTTATGGCTGCCGGTATCCGGTCGTTGGAGCTCCTCGACGAGAGGAACCTGCTACCAGCTGTCGAGCCGAATCTCGAGGAGATTGGCGTCGAGCTCGATTCGGAGGCGCCTGAAAATCATTTTTAAATGAAAATTAAAATTAGCGCACTTTGTTTTTTACTAGCTTTGCATTACTCGTAGAATGAAATGTTTGGGAAGAAATTGGGAAAAATGGTTTAAGTTTGAATAGTTTTTGATAAAAGTAATTTAATTTATGGTATATAAAAATAGTTTATGATATTTGCAGGGTTATGCAATTTATGCAATTTGATGAAATGTAGAATTAAAGGAGAAGAGATACTTTTTTTTTTCAAAATGACCCATTAGTATCTTTCGAGAAAACGTGAATGTTCAATACTGGTAAGTGTTATCAATTCTAACTTTCCGAATTTATTTTCTACAGGTATGCTTCTATTTGTATCGATATGAATCGAATTTTCCAATTATGGTTTACTTACGTAAAAATTCACTTTTTTAAAGTCGGTCATGTGTCATTCTAACTCCTCTGGTAGTTCTAGTGTTAAAGGATATTTGAGATGAATATTGTATTTTTTATATACACTTGTGTTGGTAGGTAAAATATAAAGAAAATGTTGTTAAATATTACGGTGGAGTTTATTTTTTATCGTGACCTTGTAGGGTCAATTGATTTGGAACAAGCTACCATTTCCCGTGGGATAGCTTCCTTGCAAGTGCTACAATTTATAGCTATAAATATCGCGTGAAAAGTTTCCTATACTGTTTTACGATCCTCCGGGGTATAAAGGAATTACTACCTACTGACTAGTATCACATTTCCCGCAACATTCTACAATAAATTCACAACTGTTTTCAAGGTGCATTATGTGCATAAAATATTAATGTCGGAGAAATAGTGTTTTAGATGTGTATTTATGTGACACTTCAGACAAACGTGAGGAATAATTCCGTACACCTTTAAGGCGTACGTTTAAAAAAAAAATAACCAAAAATATATTAGAAAAATTAAATTTTTATTGCGCTAACAAGCAACGTAAAAACTAAAGCTTCCTTCTCGTAAAAATTCCTCCAACTTCACTTACACTTCACAAAAATAAAGCTATCGTGGAAAATTTATCTTGAACTGCACTAAGCAATATACAAAACCGAAGCTTCCGAAGCCAAAATTTACGATTCATGAGAATAAAGTGTATAAAAATTTGCCCATTTCCAAAAATTATGCTTCACAAAAATTTCCCCCATTTCCAAGAATTATGCTTTACAAAAATAAAGTGCATAAAAGTTCCTCCATTTCCAAGAATCACACTTTACAAAATATTGCATAAAAGTTTCCCAGATTTCCAAGAACTATGCTTTAGAATGTAAAATGCATAAAAATTCCATTTCCAAGAATCACACTTAAAAAAAGATTGCCCAAAAATTTCCCCCATTTCCAGAAACCACACTTTACAAAAAATTGCATAAAAGTATCCCCATTTCCAAGAATTACACTTCAGAAAAGCCGCACTAAAAGCCGCCCACAAAACTAAAGCTTCCTCCGCATAAAAGTTCCTCGACCTCCAAGGATCACTCATCCTCGCCCCCGATTTAAATAACGAAATTCCATTTCCGTCAAAATGTCAGCAAGAAGGGAAAAAAAAATTCACTTACTAGAAGTGGCACCGGATCGACCGTAGGAAGGGGCCCTCGAGTACACTCTGAAGGAGTTCGATTTCCCGACGTTCACTTCCGGGCTAGGTTCGCGGGAACTCCTGCCCGAGTTCGGCCGTAATCCACGGTACGATACCGGCGGATGATCAGCCCTCTCTTTCTTCTCGATTCTACTTTCGTTTCCATAAGTTCGTGGCAAGCCCGAGCCGGGATACGTGTTTGATCCGTATCTCGATACACCGTCGGGCTCTCTGCTCTTCTCGCGGGAAGTGGCACGGTTATATCTGTCGAGGACGGAGGCGGGCCTGTCTGAAGTTTTAGCAGCTGGGAACGAGTACTTCTCGAACAGGGAGGATCTGCTGCTCGATAATGGACTCTTCGCCCTTACGTCCTCTGTCGACGATCTTCCAGGGTGCAGCCTACTTTTCTCTGTGTCCTTCGTACCTGAAAACACCAGTGATTCGTGAAATTTCTAGGCGAATTAAAGTTTTAGAGTAATTCTCGTTTAGTATATTTGGAGAGTATCGATGCAAAATTATGAAGCTAGTAAAGTGATACTTCTTTTTAGTTGGATATTTTACATTGTAATTTTTCTCTTTTTTGGTTTCGTACCAATTAAAATTGTAGAGGAACTTTTGTTTATTTCTTCTGTAGAGAAATATTGCTCTTTAAGGTTGAATATCGTTTTTTTCAATTTGTGTATTCTGGATTACAATCTTTCTTCTTCTCTGATTTATGCAAATTAGAGTTCTAGAGTAATTTTTACTTATTTCTTTTGCAGAGAAATTTTGTACTTTAAGGCTGAACATCATTTTTTTTTAAATTTGTGTATTCTAGATTGCTATATTTTTTAAATTTTGCATGTAAATTGAAATTGTAAAGTAATTTCTATTTACTACATTTACGAAGAAGTGTTGTACTTTAAGGGTCAGTGAAATGTGATTCTTTTTCATTTGCATATCCCAGATTTTCATTTTCTCTTCTTCGATTTTAACTTTGCGCAAATTTATTACGATGCATGTCATGTTTTAAATATTCATGTAATAAAACGTTGTATAAAAAGTTATAAATTTCTGATTTTACCGATATTCATTTACGTTATGCCTGTATTCGCTGTAACCATTCGAACGTAGTGAAATTTACTGATCTGCTTGATAGAATTTGATTACATGCACTGGAAATGAATGTATTCGTAACAGAATTGCATGCGGGGTACAGTTTGTTTATTACTCTCGTAAAAATTTATTCTGTTTTAGCTATCAATTTAATACTTTATCCCAATTTCACCTCAGATTG
Organism: Habropoda laboriosa; assembly: GCF_001263275.1. NCBI lineage: Eukaryota > Metazoa > Arthropoda > Insecta > Hymenoptera > Apidae > Habropoda > Habropoda laboriosa. Next base: position 391,961 of record NW_017100168.1, read on the forward strand.
AAATTATCGACAATGGTTACAATATGAAAAAACATTAAATACTAAAAATGCTACGTATGCTTTACAATACAGTCATCCCAATAAACAAAGCTTAATAAAATTTCTCATAAAGTATAATAGTAATTATTTAATTTGTATGAAATATTAACAGCCTAATACTTTGAGTATCCAGCAATAACGTTAAATATTAAAAAAGTTACATATACTTTACAACACAGTAATCCCAATAAACAAAAGTTAATAAAATATCTCATAAAGCATGACAATGATTATTAATTCATATAAAATATTAACAACCCAATATACATTTTTCCTTCAACTTAACTCGAGTATCTTACAATAACTCTTTCTATTACCACGCCCGTTATAGTAAAAAAGAAACCAACAGGTACAAGCAACTAAAAAAGAACTCACTTGAAAGAAAAATATTAGGTTGTTAATATTTCATATAAACTAAAATAACCATTATTGTATTCTACAAGAAGTATCAACAATTTTAATTTCTCTTTCTTTTAATTTATCCGGAATATTTCACACTATGTAGCTCTTTCTATAACCACTCCCGTTACAATAAAAAAGAAACCCATAGCTATAAAAAAAAACTAAAAAGTTTGAACTGAAAGAAAAATATTAGGTTGTTAATATTTCGTGTAAATCAAATAACCAGTACTGTATTCTATGAGAAATATCAACAATTTAACTTCTTTTTCCCTTCAAATCAACCATTCTATCCCCACGTCCGTTACAGTAAAAGGGGAACCGATAGCTGTAAGAAACTAAAAAGGTTAAATTGAAAGGAAAATATTAAATTGTTCGCACATTGCGTACAGCACTCTACTCGCTCAACGTGCTTCCAGGGCCCGCACATTTTTGAACGCTCGAAAAAAACTTTGTACGATGCACATATGCACTTTTTTATTTTTCATTTATAAAGTATTCTTAAATATTACTGCATATTTCTTATACATCTATTTAACATGTAGGCCTGTTTACATTTCAACTATAACTTATTATATAAATAGAATTAAATCGATTAATTATTATTTATTTTACAACCTTGAATAATGCTTCAGAGTATGATATCTGGTATGGCATAATTTGCAACTGTATCTGGTTTCGCCCCATTTTCCATTGGACGAACAGACTTTACTTTTTTTCTTTTTTATTTCGCTAATCATTTGTCATAAGGATATACAAGGCTTCGTTGCCTCGGTAACGTGACAAGAAAACCTATTTTTAATTTCTTGAGTCGTCGATACGCGCGTATGAAGAAACGTTGAAACGAGATATCTCGTAACCTGGCCAAAAAGTTCGATACATCTCGTGACCCATACGCAAAGTGTTAATATTTCGTATAAATTGAACAACCGTTGCTACATTTCACGAGAGATATCAACGACCCAATTTTTCTTCCTTTCAATTTAGCTTGAGTATTTTACGATAAAAAAAAAAAGAGACCGACGAAACGCAAGGAACGAAAAAAGGAACTCACTGGAATACTTGAAGGTGTGCTTTTCTTCAGGCTTGTCTCTCTTGAGGAACGCGTTCCCGTAGCCGGAAACCCTGTCCTTGCCAGGGACCCGGCTGGAACCGGAACCGATGGACGACGAGTAGCTGTTTCTGCAACTCGGGAGCCCACTTCCCGTGGCCGTTCTCCCGAAAGTACCAGCGGTGATGCCAACGTTGGCTCTCGATCTGTAGGCGCCAGTATCACCCTGCAAAAAACCGTGAATCGTTCCACGATCAATTCCCTCTCGATACACTTTGATCGAGCGGCATTTATCCGTGGCACCGTTACGCGGACGTTCGATCGATCGAACCTGATCTCGAGAGCCAGCGGGCCGAGTGCCGGAAACGTCGTGCGTTCGATCGGTTTGTTCCACGGGCCGCAGAACAATCGGACCGCGGTGAACTTCGTGCCGTTCTCGAAGTAAAATTACCGATCGAGATCGGCCGACTGCCTTTTTTTCGCGACAGATTTATGCGTCGCCCCGTTCGTCGCCGCGACTCCAATGTACATATGTATAAGTGAGTAAGGTACGTACACATGGTCGCAGCGATAGAATCACGTCACGGTGCGTTTTATTGCTGCAGCGTTTGACAAGGGTTGAGGGGAGCAGTGAGTGGAAAAATGGAGTGTAATGCGACGACGTTGTTCCGATGGTTGTTCGTACACGGTGATTATGAAAGTGTCTTGTATTTGGAGAAATGGTTATCTCGTACGTTTTTCATGATCTTACGGAGAGAAAAAGTAAAGAGGAGCTGAAGTGAGAGGTAAAATTAAAAGTTCGGAGAAAAGTCTCGGATTTCGTATGTTTTTTATGAGCTTATGGGAATTAAAGCAAAAACAAAATAAAGAGGAAACGAAATGAGAGAAAAATGAAAAGTCTCGGTTTCCGTACGTTTTTTATAATCTTATGGAAATGAAAGCAGAAGCAAAATAGAGAGGAGCAGAAATGAGAGGAAAAATTAAAAGTTCGGAGAAAAGTCTCGGTTTTCGTGCGTTCTTCATGATGTTATGGAAATAAACAAAAAGGAACAAAATAAAGAGGTAAAGAAATGAGAGAAAAAATGAAAAGTTCGAAAAACAGATTAAGTTATTTTCAGAAATTCACGAAAATTGGTTGTGTATTTCTCCCGAAATAATTTACAAAGCTTTGGAGCCTATCCCTAAAAGAATGCAATCTATAATTGATTCTAAAGAATATCCAACAAAATTTTAATGTTATACTATTGTCTTATAATATAAATTTACGTTAATTTTCGGTTTTCTTAATTACAGAGAAAAATTTGTCCTGCACTGTAAGTCATATAATTTCCATTTCGAGATATTTAGAGCAATAACTTCAACCCTTTAGGATATTTCAACCCTTCTATCTTCACTATTACAACTAACGTTTTACGATATTTTGATCAATAGCTCCATTTAACGATTCAAACTCCGACTATTTCCAGACAATTGTATTTCAAATCGACGGAACACACGATAAGTGAGAAATTCAATTTCGTTCAAGTTTTTATTTAGACCACTTAAGCGGCGTATTTAAGTGACAGACGCAGCAGTAGAGATTCTTCGAGGAAGCGGTGTCCAATTGTGATTATTGTCGCTTTTATTTCGGTTTGTGAGTCAATCACACGTTTAACAGAAATAACCGGAGAACACCGGGGGAAATGGTGACACTTTCGCGTAACCCAGATGAGAATAATATCTATCATCCACGGACGGTCGAGCTCTAGAAATGATAATTCGTACAATTAACATAAGTTTGGCGGATTGCCCCAAGCTCGAAATAGATGGCCCGACCTGCCCGGGAGTAATAACCTTCCTGTTTCTCTCTGATATAACGGGTGAGGCGAAAAAAATACACCCTTCAGTTTTCTTTTCAGTTTCTTTTCGTACTCATTCAACCCGTTTCCTTAAACTTGCAAGATTCACTCTTCCAAATTTAATCGTCCTTCTTATTTCCACCCTTTTCAAACTGATTTTACTTCTTAAAATTTCCATTGAACTTTCCAGATAGAAATCTAAAAGAAATTACATTCGTTCGTTCGATTTTTCTAAATTTCAATGAATTGTATTCGTTCTTCCAAATTTTAACCTACATTTCCTTCTTACTTTCAACCTTCTTGAACTAACTTTATTTCCCAAAAATTCCACTGAATTTTCCGGATAGAATTCTAAAAGGAATTACATTCGTTCGTTCGATTATTTTAAATTTCAAAGAATTGTATTCGTTCTTCCAAATTTTAATCCAAATTTCCTTCTGATTTTCACCCATTTTACATTAACTTTACTTTCTAAAACTGCTATTGAGCTTCCCAGATAGAAATCCAAAAGAATAACATTGGTTCACTCGACTTTTTTAAATTTCAAAGAATTGTATTCGTTCTTCTAGATTCTACCCTAAGTTTCCTTCGAATTCCCACCCTTCACAAATCGACAAAAATTCCATCAGAACCACTTGTTCCAAGTAAACCTCGAAAAATCAACAAACCATCCTTCTCCCCTCAACAAATCAATTATCCACCCTCGTATCACAAAATACCTCTCATTCCTTCATTTTTCTCCCACATTTTACAAATTTCCGTTTCCATCGCGAGTTTCTGTGGCGACCACGCAACTTGTCCTAGGTTTATTTACCTTGACTCGAGCAGGCTTACGCGATACCAGCCGCGCGATCATAATTTCAATTTAAATTCAATTACATTCTAAAGCTCCGGCATCTTGTGCTATCAAGTTAAGATGAGATTCTCCTCCCCCTCTGTCGAAAGCGAAAAAGAGAGAGAGAGGTAAAGAGGGAGAGGTCTTCGTGCTGGAACTTTTAAAAAGTGCCATTCGTTATTATGCTAATGCCATTCCGGGGGTGATAATGGAATTACGACAGACGCTCCTTAAGACCGCTAAAGCGATTCTTTTGAACGGAAGTGCCGAAAGCGGCCGGAAACGATAATTCCATTCGACCCGTTTATATCCGGCCTATTATCGCCTAACCGGGCCTTTTCACCCGCGAAAACTGCTCCCTAGATGGAAACGCAAGGCCCCCTCGGGCTCTTCTGTGCGAAAGGAAACCACGGTCACGCATCGTGAATTTTCTCCCTTGGGTTAATTGAAACGCTGCTCTCGAGATAACAGAGATAAACGTGTCGTTCGACGAAGTACATGTAATGATGCTTCAACTCTTGTTCTTTTTCTATTTTTCTTTAATTTAACGGTTTAATTTGGTTTCGTTTATTTCGGAGCGAGTGTTTTGCGGTGAACGAGCGTCCGAGTAAAAGTGGGGATTTCTGAGAAGATAGTGGAATTAGGTCCAAGAGTTGTAGAATAGTTGCGGAGAATGTGCTTGCTCATTTAATGGAAGTTGCGCTTTTAATAGATATCGTGAGCTGTCGGCGAGCCACGTGGCGTGAAACGTGTTTAATGCAAGGTGAAGAAAACTGTAATAAATTTTCTCCCTTTAATAGAAATTAATTTTTGCTCATATTACAAAATAATTAGAAAGTTAAATCAGAATTTTGAAAAAAATTAGACAAAATATAAAATTCCTTAAAATAATTCTTTCCAACTCGTTAACATCGTCTCCCTTCAAAGTTTCAATTTATACCTATTCCTGATTTATTATTTTCTTTAATTTCTATCCCCCTCTAAAACTCCTCAACGTAAGTTTATAAATTTCTTTCCCCCTTTAAAATTCCTCAAAATAATATTTCCATCTCGTTAACATTGTCTCCCTTCAAAGTTTCAATTTATACCTATTCCTGATTTATTATTTTCTTTAATTTCTATCCCCCTCTAAAATTCCTCAAAATAATTCTTTCCAACTCGTTAACATCGTCTCCCTTCAAATTTTCAATTTTTCATTTATTATCTACTTTATTTCATAAATCACATTTATCGTCCTTTAATTGCAAGACGCAAATTAAAACAGGCAATTTATTATATAAAGTTTCAAGGTACATTTAAATAGAGCAAAAAAATGGAATAAAATTTATTGGAAAATCTCTTCGATCTACATTTCTTACAGTCTGAACGTTTTCCAAGATGATATATCAGCTTCCTGTTCCGGCAGCCGCTCATTAGTTATATTAAAATGCTGCTCGAGTACTCGATGTTGAACTTCGATATTAGTTCAAGAAGTCGCCATAAACATTTTGGCAAGCAGCCTCGATGGTCTTTGGCTAAATTCAGAAGGCAAAGGTTTGCCAAGAAGTCGAACGGGAACCTGTTACGACGTCCATTATCGGCTTTACAGTGGTTTACTGGATGATCGCGAGGCAAAGCAGAGAATCGCGAGCACGGAAGTTTTTCCGTGGCCACGGTAAAACTTCTACAACGTTCCTCGACCAACCGTGGAAATTTGTTTCCGTAATATGTTTATTCTTTCCGCGGTGCAAATTTGCGACGCGTTAAAATCTCGAGTGTTTTTCTTTGCGCAGACTCTCGCAGCTTCAGTTTTTCTCCCCGAAGTATAATAATTACTTTCGGCAACTTTTCTACTCCTGGAGAATCATTCGTAAATTAGTCAAACATTCTGCAAGTGTGACTTTTTAACAATAACGTGAAAAAATGAAAATGTTTCGGAATAGACAAATTTTTTGGAAATTTTAAGATACTTCCAAAATTTTTTAAAATAAAATTAGATGCACTTGTTGATTGCTTGTAATAAGATAGTGAGTAAATGTTCTTTTTATGCACTGTACCAATAATATAAAATTATAACTTGTGTTTAAATATAAAATTTGCTACGTAAAGGACGAAGCAGAATTAGCTAGCTTTTTTTAGAAGCAAAAGTATGAATGATGGCGAGTATAAAAATATGTCGCACAATTATAAATAAATATGTAGCGACAATTAAATCTACCACAAAAACCACGAAAACTTCCTGGATGACCCAATTTTTATTTTGATGATTAATTATCTAAATCTGATAAACACTGGTTTTTGAATAAAATTTCCTTGCACAATAAATTGAAAAAAGAAATAGTATGGAACGTAAGTGATAAGTATTATTTAAATATTCCAATAATCGCATAATCATAAATTACTAATTTAATTAAAGGACTATTTAAGTCATTCGTAAATCGAAGAAAAAATTACGCAATTGTGTATTACTTAAGTATACACATTTCCTAATCCTAGACGAAGCTCATTTTAATCTTCTTCAGAAACAAAGATGGACAGTCAGTGGTCCAAAAATTTCTTGCAAGTCACCGTGAAATATCGCTTTACCTGTCGAACATGCTTAGTGATCTATTCCTATTCTCTAAGGACACTCGAACGTTCGCAAAATACGCGGACACGGTACCAGGGAAAATGCTCAAAACTCTACGTTCTGCCAGCAAAGCGATTTATCGTTCTGTCAGAGGCTTCGAGGCAAAGGAACGATGGAGGCCGTTTGCGCTCACGCGATAAGCCACTATTTTCATTCGCGAGATTTCCCATGGAAACTCCTTGAGAACTCGTAGGATTTCCGTTGAGGAGGGAAAATACGGTGAAAGCAGAGGACGATCGACGAGTGACCAGAGTACTTACAAGGAGATCAGTGAGGGAAGACGAGCCCGAGCACGGAATGACAATTCGGGATCTCTTTATAAACGGACCGCACTTTTAGAGAGGCGAGAAAAGCGAGAGAAGAGGTAACAATCGGTGAAAAAAGAAAAGAGGGAAGGGAATTGGAAGAAATTGTGAATCTAATCGAATCTTACTTCTGATCTCTTTATAAGTAAACTGTTCTACCGGTGGAATCGCAAAAGTGATAAAAGTGGAAGAAGAAGAAAAGAAGAAGAATGAAAAAAACGAAGGAAAATTGATAGGAATGGTTTCATCACAGGGCCTTCAAGAGAGGACGAACGATAAAAATCGAGTGATAAGAATCTTATCATAGGGACGATAGAATAGGCAATGTTAAAGGAAGAAGAAAAGAAGAAAGATAGAAAGATGAAGGAAAAGTACGAGAAGTGCAAAATTCGTACGAATGGACTTGAAAGGGGCACGAACGATAAAAGTCTTAGCATAAGAATGATAGAATAAGCAATATCAAAAGAAGAAAGATAAAAAAATGAGAGAAAATTATAGAAAGTGCAAAATTCACACGAATGGCCTTCAAAACGGCGCAAACGATAAAATTCTAGTGATAAAAATCTTATCATAAGCATAATAGAAGAAGCAATATTAAGAGAAGAAGAAAGGAAGAAAAATGACAAAAAGTGCAAAATTGATACGAATGGCTTCACAGAGCCTTCAAAACGACACGAACCATAAAAATCTTCTCGTAAGTGTGACACAATAAGCAGTATTAAAAGAAGAAGTCCCCCCCAAAAAATGAGGAAAAATTATAAAAAGTGCAAAATTGATACGAATAGCTTCACAGACCTTGGAAAAGGGCACGAACGATAAAAATCGAGGGAAACGATCGTCCCCAAGCAATTTAGCCGCGATCAATAAACGATCCATCGATACCCATCGGCTACAAAAAAATCCGCCAGCCTAGTCTCGTTCTATCTCTCTCTCTTAACAGAAACCCACGGGCTTCTATCCTCAATTTAGCCTTCGCTTCTCGATATTTCGTCAGCGTGCCGAAAAGCTTTCCATTGGACCGGTCGAATTGAAAGTAGCTCGACCGGCAAATCTTTCGATATTGCTTTATCGTCCATAAAAATGGCTGTTTACAGCCTGGCCATACCCATCCTCACTTTACTTCTCGATAGATAAATTCTACATTCGGGAATCGTATATATACATATACATATATACATATACACACCTCATAGAAACCGCCGTATTGCCGCTAGGCGACTTTTGTTTCGCGGCTGACTTTCGCGTAATTGAATATTTCCGAACGAAAGCTGCCAGCTTAGAGCAAAGCTGTAACAGGTAGTAGACATCGGTGGATGTTCGTTTTCATTCGGAACAGTTGATTCACTTCGTGACATATTCGCGTTTGAAGCAAATTGAAATAATTGAACGTGTGCTTGAAGGAATTTTTATGACAAGTGTAATATTAAGTGCCGTTTCCTTTTAGCGTAACACTTGTATTAGTTTGAGAAGGAGGAAGTGACGAATGAGGGGGGAAGAGATTTGTTTGAGAGTCTTTCAATTTTTGTGCTTCAACGCGGGAAAACCGGTCGCCGGGTCAACAGTGACCCGATTTTCAATTCTTCACCGTGGACGATTGTTGATATGAAAAAATACGTGTGACATATTTTTTAGAGTGATAAAATTCTGTAATTGAAAAAGTAAAAAAGTAAAAATTCTGTAATTTAAGAAGTAAAAAGGTAAACATTTTACAATTTAAGAAATAAAAGAGTAAAAATTCTATAATTTCGTCAATTTTATGAATCTGGGCATGAATTAAAATAAATTAAATTTGGCATTTCGTTAAAATACTAATCGACGAAAATATGCACGATAAAAAAGTAAATAAAAAATCGATGTTTCGGAAATTTCAGACATGTAACCATTTAATCTCAATGATGAAAATGGACAGTTTCCATACGCGGACGACATGATATCACGTGAAAAGCTGCACCATAGAATTTACGTACCGTTTACACATGTACCATCGTGTTATATTGTACGAGGAAATAATGAAGCTCATGTAGAACCATACTCGACTAATACAATCTCCGGATAGGACTGTATTTGGCTAGCAGAGTGCTCGGATAATGGGAGTTCGAAAGGGAGACGTTCTACTGTAATTGGAGTACTGTTTCTTGACATAATAATACGTCTTGTAGTTTGCAAAAGACGAGAGCTATTAACTTAGTTCCACGTCTATTCGTAATCCGAAATTCTTCGCCTCTGACAGCCTGTTTAAAAGGGATAAAGAAACGCGCGACATACCGATTTCTATCGTGCTACGCGGCATTTTCGAAGGAAGCGGACGGTAATTTTGCGGGATATAAATGAGGCGTCAAGCGTAAAGAGAGTGATGGATTTAATCTTTACACGAAGCTTCGCTTTGAAAATTCCTTTTTCTGCTTTATTTCGGTGGTTATTATTCATTTACAACCGGTTGTGAATATTAAACTTTACTACATTTTATTGTTGGCAACTTTTTGTTTCTTCGAATAAATAAAGCTACACGAGATTCACAGTATACGATTACTTATTTTTGAGTAAAGCAATTTGTACGCACTGTATAAACATTTCGCGTATAAATATTCGTGATAAATATTCATCAAGTTTCAGGTAACTAGATATTTATAAATATTCATCGGAAATGTCTAGAATCACAATTTAATATTTACTTTAACGTCCATTTCTCGATTATGCGTGAGACTGATGTTTAAAACTTTAAACATTGACTTTATAATGTACCTACGTAATGAAAGACACGGGAAAATTGTGTATACTAATATTAGGTTATGCTATATGAAATATAGGATTTTTTGTGGAATAGTGGAAATCATTTTTCACATACAATATGATCTTGTAACTCACATAATAAAAGAAAATTATGTACTCTAATTGTGGATTTAATTCTAATAGAAATCGTTTTTTGCATTCAAATTTGCCCCTAGAGTCCCAAATAGTAGCTCACTGAGAATAGTATGAATTTTATTTTAGCACGAAAAAATTTAGAAATTTTTAACACTCGAGTATTCACTCGAGTGAATTTTGGAATAATTAAAAATTATAAAATTTCATCTAAATCTAATAGAAATCGTTTTTTACATTCAAATTTTCCCCTAGAGTCCCAAATAGTAGCTCACTGAGAATAGTATGAATTTTAATTTAGCACGAAAAAATTTAGAAATTTTTAACACTCGAGTATTCACTCGAGTGAATTTTGGAATAATTAAAAATTATAAAATTTCATCTAAATCTAATAGAAATCGTTTTTTACATTCAAATTTTCCCCTAGAGTCCCAAATAGTAGCTCACTGAGAATAGTATGAATTTTAATTTAGCACGAAAAAATTTAGAAATTTTTAACACTCGAGTATTCACTCGAGTGAATTTTGGAATAATTAAAAATTATAAAATTTCATCTAAATCTAATAGAAATCGTTTTTTACATTCAAATTTTCCCCTAGAGTCCCAAATAGTAGCTCACTGAGAATAGTATGAATTTTAATTTAGCACGAAAAAATTTAGAAATTTTTAACACTCGAGTATTCACTCGAGTGAATTTTGGAATAATTAAAAATTATAAAATTTCATCTAAATCTAATAGAAATCGTTTTTTACATTCAAATTTTCCCCTAGAGTCCCAAATAGTAGCTCACTGAGAATAGTATGAATTTTAATTTAGCACGAAAAAATTTAGAAATTTTTAACACTCGAGTATTCACTCGAGTGAATTTTGGAATAATTAAAAATTATAAAATTTCATCTAAATCTAATAGAAATCGTTTTTTACATTCAAATTTTCCCCTAGAGTCCCAAATAGTAGCTCACTGAGAATAGTATGAATTTTAATTTAGCACGAAAAAATTTAGAAATTTTTAACACTCGAGTATTCACTCGAGTGAATTTTGGAATAATTAAAAATTATAAAATTTCATCTAAATCTAATAGAAATCGTTTTTTACATTCAAATTTTCCCCTAGAGTCCCAAATAGTAGCTCACTGAGAATAGTATGAATTTTAATTTAGCACGAAAAAATTTAGAAATTTTTAACACTCGAGTATTCACTCGAGTGAATTTTGGAATAATTAAAAATTATAAAATTTCATCTAAATCTAATAGAAATCGTTTTTTACATTCAAATTTTCCCCTAGAGTCCCAAATAGTAGCTCACTGAGAATAGTATGAATTTTAATTTAGCACGAAAAAATTTAGAAATTTTTAACACTCGAGTATTCACTCGAGTGAATTTTGGAATAATTAAAAATTATAAAATTTCATCTAAATCTAATAGAAATCGTTTTTTACATTCAAATTTTCCCCTAGAGTCCCAAATAGTAGCTCACTGAGAATAGTATGAATTTTAATTTAGCACGAAAAAATTTAGAAATTTTTAACACTCGAGTATTCACTCGAGTGAATTTTGGAATAATTAAAAATTATAAAATTTCATCTAAATCTAATAGAAATCGTTTTTTACATTCAAATTTTCCCCTAGAGTCCCAAATAGTAGCTCACTGAGAATAGTATGAATTTTAATTTAGCACGAAAAAATTTAGAAATTTTTAACACTCGAGTATTCACTCGAGTGAATTTTGGAATAATTAAAAATTATAAAATTTCATCTAAATCTAATAGAAATCGTTTTTTACATTCAAATTTTCCCCTAGAGTCCCAAATAGTAGCTCACTGAGAATAGTATGAATTTTAATTTAGCACGAAAAAATTTAGAAATTTTTAACACTCGAGTATTCACTCGAGTGAATTTTGGAATAATTAAAAATTATAAAATTTCATCTAAATCTAATAGAAAAGGACCGTAGGAAAGGAAGAACGAATGAAAGACGATCGTGCGTTTGTTCACGTTTAGACATTAACATGGGTTGTCAAGCCGATCGCGGCGTGTGTGAATGCGGGTGTTCGAGAAAAAGAGGAAGGTGTGTGTGTTTGATCAGCGAGCGAGAAGCATCGAACCGTAAATATTAAGAGAGCGAATTAGATTTTCTCTGACAAATAAAGATAAAGGCGACGCGTGGGGTGCTGTTAATTTAATATACATAAAAAGTAATCAACAAATTCCCACAGTAACTATAGAAAAGAAAAATATAAATTAGTCGAGAATGATAAACTTTTCATTCTATTGAATTAATTATAAAGAAAACTTAGAATTAGAATTAGGACTTGAACGAAACGAGATCGTCGATACGATCACCGGTGTATATTCCACACGTGAACGCTCGCCTAACTGTGCCACTCCGTCAGCCGCGGCGATTTAATAAATATTTGCGTTTTATCGTGTTATCCGTATTCAGCAAAGCGGCGGAACGATACGAGAGAAGTTGAAAGCTCGTCGGTGTGCGTGAACGCGTGAAAATAATTGCAAATTTAATATTACCGTGTACATACACCTTCATACTACGTCACGTACAGTTGAAAGGGTTATTAGTGTACTCTCGGTTGTATTCAGAGACGCACCAAACGCGTTCCTCCTGTATATAAATTTAATCTATCTTCCCTAGCCTGGACAGACACGCTTTCTTCCGCAACAAACCGTCACGTTACTTGGCATTAGTCTCTTCTACCTTTTATATTTATTCGAGCAGTGGCTGCACGAAGGAAGAAGAAAGCACGCGCGGACGGAAACGTTCCAGTCTGTCTCTCTCGGTCAACCGGTTCGAATGTAATTCATCAAGCAACGCCAACTTCGGCTCGTCTCTCCTCGAAATTGCATTATGTATTCCATCATAAAGTTGAATTCGATGAAATATTGCGACGAGGAAAAATTCGTGCCGCTCGCTGGTGGCTTCTTCATCTTCTGGTTGGGTAGAGGGTAAGGGAAGCGGGTATTGAATGGAGGATTATTCGAGAATGGAAACAGAAATGGGGAGGAAAAAAGGGAATGGATGGGTCGAGTATTGTCTATCAAACTTTCCTCGGTAATGTATTGTATCAATTGGAGAGTTTCATCGGAAGAACGTTCCATTAGGGTAGAGTTACTCTGACGAAATTAGAGACGATTATGCTTTATTTCTGATGGCTTGCTTTGGAAGATTCAGAAGTATGACAAATTATAGATAAATGGAATTTTCGATGTTTGGCAAATTTGATTTATTTCTTGAGAAATTGTAATTAGAGACGAATGGTTCTTGCGTTAAAGTCTCCAATTGTATTTTGTGTGAATTTTCTCTAATTTAGGTGTTTCGAAAATTTTTCGAACTACTTTTAGAAGATTTATAAGTATAGCAAACTGTGAAGAAATTGAAAAATTGAATTTTTGATGTTTTGGGGAAATTTTCCTTATTTCCTGAGAAATCGTAATTTTTAGAGATGACTGGTTCGTGCATTAAAGTCTCCAATTGTATTTTGTGTGAATTTTCTGTAATTTAGGTGTTTCGAAAATTTTTCGAACTACTTTTAGAAGATTTATAAGTATAGCAAACTGTGAAGAAATTGAAAAATTGAATTTTTGATGTTTTGGGGAAATTTTCCTTATTTCCTGAGAAATCGTAGTTTTTAGAGATGACTGGTTCGTGCGTTAAAGTCTCCAATCGTAGTTTCTTTGATTTTTCTAAAATTCAAATAGCAGAATCGAAAATTGTGAAAAATAATGAAATATAAGAATGAAATTGATTGCAATACTTGATACTATAAAATATACGATCCAGAGTTGGTCGAAATTTAGATTTAACCGAGAATCGACCGTTTAGTGTTTAAATTCGCCAAGTGGACGCCCTCCAATTTTTATCTCCCGAAAGAAGCCTTTTCATTCTTTATTCACACCTCGTAAAGCTCGTAATCGAGCAAGGTCAGCGTTCCCACGTAACTTTCCTGAGAAGCACCATAAACTCATTTTACGGGCGCACTTTCGAAACGAAAATTGCGGCGGATGAAAATACATCGCACGCGCAACTATGGCGGAGACCACGTGGTGTCCGGATCGCGCGAGAACAGATTCGTTGAATATGGAAATAAATGGCAATATCTTTTACGACGTTTTCTCCTCCCGAATAGCGGCCTTCTGACATTTCATTAAAGGTAACGAACCGTGGAACTTCTCTCTCTCCCTTTGAAAACGCCATTCTACTCCCTAGTCCGTTCGAGGAGATTCCTTCGCCTAGCCTGGACAGACACGCTTTCTTCCGCAACAAACCGTCACGTTACTTGGCATTAGTCTCTTCTACCTTTTATATTTATTCGAGCAGTGGCTGCACGAAGGAAGAAGAAAGCACGCGCGGACGGAAACGTTCCAGTCTGTCTCTCTCGGTCAACCGGTTCGAATGTAATTCATCAAGCAACGCCAACTTCGGCTCGTCTCTCCTCGAAATTGCATTATGTATTCCATCATAAAGTTGAATTCGATGAAATATTGCGACGAGGAAAAATTCGTGCCGCTCGCTGGTGGCTTCTTCATCTTCTGGTTGGGTAGAGGGTAAGGGAAGCGGGTATTGAATGGAGGATTATTCGAGAATGGAAACAGAAATGGGGAGGAAAAAAGGGAATGGATGGGTCGAGTATTGTCTATCAAACTTTCCTCGGTAATGTATTGTATCAATTGGAGAGTTTCATCGGAAGAACGTTCCATTAGGGTAGAGTTACTCTGACGAAATTAGAGACGATTATGCTTTATTTCTGATGGCTTGCTTTGGAAGATTCAGAAGTATGACAAATTATAGATAAATGGAATTTTCGATGTTTGGCAAATTTGATTTATTTCTTGAGAAATTGTAATTAGAGACGAATGGTTCTTGCGTTAAAGTCTCCAATTGTATTTTGTGTGAATTTTCTCTAATTTAGGTGTTTCGAAAATTTTTCGAACTACTTTTAGAAGATTTATAAGTATAGCAAACTGTGAAGAAATTGAAAAATTGAATTTTTGATGTTTTGGGGAAATTTTCCTTATTTCCTGAGAAATCGTAATTTTTAGAGATGACTGGTTCGTGCATTAAAGTCTCCAATTGTATTTTGTGTGAATTTTCTCTAATTTAGGTGTTTCGAAAATTTTTCGAACTACTTTTAGAAGATTTATAAGTATAGCAAACTATGAAGAAATTAAAAAATTGAATTTTGATGTTTTGGGGGAATTTTCCTTATTTCCTGAGAAATCGTAGTTTTTAGAGATGACTGGTTCGTGCATTAAAGTCTCCAATTGTATTTTGTGTGAATTTTCTGTAATTTAGGTGTTTCGAAAATTTTTCGAACTACTTTTAGAAGATTTATAAGTGTAGCAAACTGTGAAGAAATTGAAAAATTGAATTTTTGATGTTTTGGGGAAATTTTCCTTATTTCCTGAGAAATCGTAGTTTTTAGAGATGACTGGTTCGTGCGTTAAAGTCTCCAATCGTAGTTTCTTTGATTTTTCTAAAATTCAAATAGCAGAATCGAAAATTGTGAAAAATAATGAAATATAAGAATGAAATTGATTGCAATACTTGATACTATAAAATATACGATCCAGAGTTGGTCGAAATTTATATTTAACCGAGAATCGACCGTTTAGTGTTTAAATTCGCCAAGTGGACGCCCTCCAATTTTTATCTCCCGAAAGAAGCCTTTTCATTCTTTATTCACACCTCGTAAAGCTCGTAATCGAGCAAGGTCAGCGTTCCCACGTAACTTTCCTGAGAAGCACCATAAACTCATTTTACGGGCGCACTTTCGAAACGAAAATTGCGGCGGATGAAAATACATCGCACGCGCAACTATGGCGGAGACCACGTGGTGTCCGGATCGCGCGAGAACAGATTCGTTGAATATGGAAATAAATGGCAATATCTTTTACGACGTTTTCTCCTCCCGAATAGCGGCCTTCTGACATTTCATTAAAGGTAACGAACCGTGGAACTTCTCTCTCTCCCTTTGAAAACGCCATTCTACTCCCTAGTCCGTTCGAGGAGATTCCTTCGGAAGGTTGAAAAGAAGGGAACGAAGGTGTAATTTGTCGTACATTTAACGTAAGATAGCCCGCAGTGGACAGATCTGGCGAATTTTCCGTGACATTTTTCCGGAAATGATTTCGCTGAGAGATTCCATTTCCAAGTTCCGGCTGCGCGCGGATTAATACGTCGAAAGTAATGCCCCGTTTTACGAGGACGAGGACACCACGGAAATGGGATCCGGATGGGAGGAAATTTAATTTGCTTTAGTATTACTCGTTCGGAGGAAAATACGCGATGCTTTCGTCCTTGAAGCAGGATTAACGATAAAATCCTTCCACGGAATTTGATAACTTTTCTCACGAGTATGAGAAGATCATACGCGATACTCGAGCACGTTCCATGCTGTGCTCGCGATTTTACAAATTTTATTTAGGACTACATTTCCATTTCTTCGTTTCTCTGCATTCTCTCAGAGACAAATTCTTTTGGCAGGTGCCTCAAAATTTCCACGGTAATTTTCTATTCGTTCTCTGAAGGAAACCTTCTGCCTCTAAGATTCTTCTTCCCATTTTTGAACAAACAGAAATTGCTGAGAAATTGCTAAGTCAGGACTGTAGGATAGATATCGCAGCTCAGTGAATCCACATTCTTGAATAATGGTTTGAACTTCTCCACTTTCTTATCACTCATTTTGGTTGCACAAATACCCAAATAAATTTGAATCAATTTTTTGACAAGTAAAGCAATTACTTTTGTAACGTGTCATTTTCACGATCAGGTGGATGAAGAATTATTCATTTTCAAACAGTGCATATCACAACGTACACGCTGTTACCGAGTTGTTTACGTGAATCGAGTATT
This sequence comes from Habropoda laboriosa, assembly GCF_001263275.1. NCBI lineage: Eukaryota > Metazoa > Arthropoda > Insecta > Hymenoptera > Apidae > Habropoda > Habropoda laboriosa. The sequence continues at coordinate 408,768 of NW_017100168.1, forward strand.
CGCGACAACTATCTTCTCTTTCTTCCCGGAAGTTGGCGAAATAAAAAACAAGGCACGAAGAAAGCGATAACGTTCGTTCGTGTTTATCTTACAAAATGCCGATTAGGTCGGTTCGACGATCCATTTCTACCGGCTGTTATTTCACGTTTCACGCGTTGGGCCCGGGCCAAGTTTTTCAGTATTTCAATACGTGAATCGAGGAAGCGATTTCGGTGGCGTTTCGTGACACGTGTATGTCGAAAGTGAATCCCGTATGACATTTGCTGGGTGAATTTTTGGCAAGAATCGTGCACACCTCTTCAAGTTTACTTCCTGGTTCGTCCTCGTTATTACGCAACTGTTAATTCTATTTGCGGACGAAATAAATCGATGCATTACTCTTTGTGTCGAAGAGGATTCTCGGAAATTGTATGTTTCGTCACGTGTATCTTTGCTTTTAATTATAAATAACTAGCCTACTTTGTTTCACACTGTGTGTAAATTATCGTGGAAGTGTCGAATCAAAATTCGTTAGTTAATTTTGGCGTTAGAGAAACTTTCATTTTTACTTAATCCTGGCGTCAGAGAAATTTGAAATTTGAGTTAATCCCAGAGTTAGAAAAATATTAATTTTTAGTTAATTTTAGCGTTAAAGAAACTTTAATTTTTAGGTAACTTAGTGTCAGAGAAATTCTACATTTTAATTAATCTCGGAGTTAAAAAAATCATAATTTTTAGTTAATTTAGCGTCACAAAAATTCTGTATAAAAAAAAATTACAAACTTACAGTCGGCAAGTACGAAACGTTTTAACCCTTCTCTAGCAAGTAGATACCCATAAATAATCACAAATTCGCACGTTTTGACAGCAATTAATATATTCCTCCTAAAGTAGTATCTTTCACATCTGACACACTTTTCAAACAAACATTTATAAACAACAATTTTCTCCGTTGACCCGATAATAAAAAAGTGTCACCGACAAAAAGGTACCGTTAAACGAAAACATTTCACTAAAGATTCTCGGTAAATAAATGCCCGCAGCCCGGTTTGAAATTTCATCGGAATGAAAATTGCATTATGAAAAATCGTCCAATTACCACGAGTACCTTTATTCACGGAATACATCGCTGCGCAGGTAGATTATACTTACAGCTTCAGGCTGAATAGGACACGCGCTGTGTATCCAATTAATTTCAGTCGTAAGTTGCGTGGCAAGTCATCGGAAGCTGAAGACATTTAATGAAGTTTCTCGAGATCTTGGAGAGTGGGCCGGCGCAAAAGTCTTTCAATGAAAAGCCTTCCCCGCCGCGAAAGTGGCGACGAGAGAATGTCAAGAACTAAACGCTTCGACGGAGAAACAGCAACGGCTTCGCCGCGTAATTGGAAAACTTCCGGTACCGTATAAGTTGCCGGAAGTTGCGGCCGAAGACTATGCTTGGGTCCGGCATCAGGCACGTGGAGCCTATCGATACTGCCACAGGACCGATAAATCGCTCGTCACGACCACCACGACACCATGATTCCCATTAATTGCTGAATTATAATTGTCCCTTCGTTTCAAGAGAATCGTTAGAGCATTCTTGATATTCAAATTAAGAGTACGAACTGTGGCAAGTGAAAGATTACTTCTTGTTCAAATTAAGACAGTTAATTCATAAATTTTTCGAACTTTTGTGTATTAAATGTGAAAAATTTTTTAAATTAATTTTCCAGGATCAACTGTGTAGAATTATGGCATGTACGATAACCTAAACGAACCAGAATAGAAACTTTGCGTTGGTATAATACCTAAAGGATTTAAGAATTTTAGAAAGTTAAGATTTTTAAATATTGAATGAGAAAATTTTTTTCAATTAATTTTTAAAGATTAATTGGGTAGAGTTCTAATATGTAGAATAACTTAAGAGAACCAGATCAAAAATTTTGTGTTGGTATAATACGCAAAGGATTTAAGAATTTTAAAAAGTTAAGATTTTTGAATATTGAATGTGACAAATTTTTTAAATTAATTTATAAAGCCGAAGAAGCTTAATTAAAATAGCTTAAGAGAGTCAAAACAAAAACCTTGTGTTGATAATAGTACATAAAGGACTTAAGTATTTTAACAATTTGTTATTTGGTATGAAAAAGTTAGGTCCCTTTTAATCTGGATATATTAAAAAATCCGTGATTAAACATTTTTTCATTGCCAATGATTTATTCAAACTAAAGTTCGTGGAGGAGGAAGAGTGGTTTAATGCAGTTCCGTTGCAACTGCATTTGACATCCTTTAATATGTGCATAGCAGGTGGAGTTTGTGAATAATAGAGTAAATAAAACTACGAATTCTGTCTACTGTGTTCTATGACATTTTCAACTTTCTCACTCTCAAATATTTAATGTCGTCCAATGTGTCTGCTTCTAGCTTTGTCTCTGAATTATTTACGCGTCATGGGGAAAAGAAAGTTCTACCCACCACGGTATCCCACTACTTCAACTTTGTACGTTAATGCTGTGCAACATTTTCCACGAAATTCACCTCCGAGAGAGGTTTCTTATTTTTGTCGCTTCTTTTCTGTTTCTTTTTTTTTTTTTTTTATTTCTATCCTTCAGGGAGGTTCACGTTTCGCTTAGCCTTCGTTTTCACGTTATAGGAAGTTATTATTCCGAGGTTGAGGCGAGAAAAATTCTGGTACGACACACGTGAAGGTGGCTGAACAATTTGTAAACGTGGTTCATCGCACTCGAGGGAAAGCCATTGGAGACTTGTCCACTTGGAAGACCATTCGAGAGACGAAGAGATAGTTGGCAATCCACCTCTCGAGAACAAACATTTGCAGACGTGGTGTATTAAAGTGTCTGCAAGAAACAAGGAAGGGTCTGGGGAGGGTCGAGAGAAGAAAGGAGGTACCTGACGAAAAATAGGGAAAATAGGAGAAAAAGGAAAGGAGAAAAGGATTGATGAAGAGAGAAAATAGTGAAACAAGCAAGAATAGAGTGTAACTCTGTGTGGGTAACAATTCGTTAGTTAATTCTGAGTTACTAAGTATTTAGTGTTTGGAATAAGTATACTGCGTGAAAACTATTTGTCAGCTACTATAATAGTCTTAATGAATTTCCATTTGATATAATGAAGGAAGTTGAACACATGTTCTAATTTAGAGAAGTACTTGAAGCCAGTTTGATAGAGAACCATCTATTAACTTGCTCTTGAGATTTTATCAGCTAGGAACGAATGCACGATCATAAATTATTACACTAAAATGGTAGCTATTTCAGTTGATCTGGGAGTCGCCTTCCTCCTAAGGTACAAATGGTACCAAGTTTCCCTTGGATTCAAAAGATCCGAGAGCCTATATGTCTTCAAACTTTATTTAGCCTCAGGAATTACGTAGTCCCAGAATTCATTTAGCCCCAGGATCCATATGAGTCCAGGGTTTACTTGATTCGAGGATCTTTAGGAAACCATAGTTCTCTTGGTCCCAGGGTTCACTGAGTTTCAGGGTCCATTTGGTCCCAAGATCCACTGGCTCAACGGTCCACTTGACCCCAGGAACCATGCATCTCTAGGGTTTACTTAGTCCCAGGGTCCATTTGGATCCACGATCCATGTGAGTCCAGGATCCATTTGGTCCCAGGGTCCACTTGGCCCCAGGATCCATATGATTCCAGGGTCCACTTGGCCCCACGATCCATATGAGTCCAGGATCCACTTAGTCCCAGTGTCCCCTTGGTCCCAGAGTCCACTTTGCCCCAAGATCCACTGGGTCCCAGGATCCATATGAGTCCAGGGTCCACTTGGTCCCACGATCCATATGAGTCCAGGATCCACTTAGTCCCAGTATCCCCTTAGTCCCAGGGTCCACTTGGACCCAGGGTCCACTTGGTTCCAGGATCTATATGATTCCAGGGTCCACTTGGCCCCACGATCCATATGAGTCCAGGATCCACTTAGTCTCAGTGTCCCCTTGGTCCCAGGGTCCACTTTGCCCCAAAATCCACTTGGCCCCAGGATCCATATGAGTCCAGGGTCCACTTGGCCCCACGATCCATATGAGTCAAGATCCACTTGGTCCCAGAATCCACTTGGCCTCAGGGTCCACTTGGTCCCAGAGTATCTGAGGTCCCAAGAATCCAAAATCCAGGGTCCTCTCATATCACCTTCTATCACCCTGATATCATTGACATCGTCAATCAAAATTAACTATATTGCATTCTATTGTCTCAATATCTATTACAAACAAGGGATTTTCATATTTCCTCGCGCTTCTATCATTTTACATCCACTTGTCCATTTCGGTTCTCAGTCTCGAGCATCGTGTTTAATCGAGTGCCATAGGTGCAGTGACATTAATATCAGGACCCACATTTGCCGTGGCGTTTGGATTGGTTCCCAAGGAATTCGGTCACGCTTGTACACGTTCTATAGATCTATACACGTCCCGTATTGCATCTGAAGGTTTGTGTTATCAGTACCTTGTCTTGGACGATTAGATACAATTACATCATGTTCCATAATCCCTAATGATTACTTTATCGTAAATGTCATTCTGTCATAAGTTTCTGACACGTTCCCTGATATCTGCAAATTATAAACATAACTCCGTATACAACTACAACATAACACAAACACGACAATGCAACTAAAAGTCTTCGTTTAAATCGTTTTTTTTCCATTAGACGAGAAGTTTAAAAGGGGGACGGTAAAAGGCAAATTTCCTCTTTCGTTTTCACTTGTGCAGCGTGTGCAAAAGCCAGTGACACCCTTTCGTCGATGGAACAGCACGGTGTAGATCAACATTCGCGTCCTGTTCTCGCGGAAGATCAACAGACGTGGCAAACGGCGATGTTACGGTATCGTGTTCCATCAAAACGAAACGGTTAGCTGGTAGAAAGTGGTCGGCTCGAATTTCGGCGCGCTCTAGGGAGAGCAACGTACCCGCGCCGATTTGTGGTGCTCTGCCAATTTCTCAGGCACCTCGCGGAGACACGCGTGCCTTTTAGTTCGGGCTATTTATTTTGCGACAGAATCACAACGGCCCGCCGTTTAATTAATACTAAGCGAAAGGGTCCGGGACCAAACGAAAGATTGAATACCCCTGGCGCGGCGTTCTGAAGAATCTGCGTATAAATAGAAGTGCACTCAGGTCTGTTTTAATGGAGTTCGAATGCAGACATTTTTTTCACTTGCGTAGAAAATGGAAGCTTGAAATCGTTTAGAAACACGTTATTCCTGTTTCTTGTTTATTTTTCCCTGCTCCTCTGCTGAGATCGTGATTTTGACTAATTTTGCACGATTTTTAAGAGGAACAACGTGAAAGTGAATAAATAACATGGCGGATGAATGAGAAATTCTGGTTTTCACTAATGTTTCGTGATTTTAAAGAAAAATAATATAAAAATTAACAGACAATATCGCACATGGATGACAAATTCTAATTTTGACTAATGTTTCATGATTTTAAAGAAAAATAATGCAAAAATGAATAGATAACACGGTAGATGAATTGGAATTTCTGATTTTCACTAGTTTTGCATAATTTCAGAGAAAAATAACATATAAATTAATAGATAATATGGTAAATGGATGAGAATTTATGATTTCTACTAATATTCCGTGATTTTAAAAAGAAATAATATAAAAATTAATAGATAATATGGTAAATGAATAAAAAATTCTGATTTTGACTAATGTTTCATGACTTCAAAGAGAAATAACATGGTAGATAAACTAGAATTTCTGATTTTCACTAGTTTTGCATGATTAAAAAAAGAAAGCAATAAAAAAAGTAAATAGATAACGTGATAGATGGATAATAAAGTACAATACAAAAAAGTTCTGTAGGATCTTAATATCAGTCCACAGTGTGCGTTCAATTTCACAGAATAGAAGCACCATTTTTCAAAGAGGAATATAATCATTGAATAATTTCAAAAGGAATAAGAGACGAGATTATTCAGAAACTTTCTCGGGTTACATCAGCTTATGTAACCCGGTACACAACGTATGCAGACGCGATGGAAATCCATAACGAGATCCATTAAATCGAATTAGACGAGTACACGTGTACCGAATGGTGTTTGGAATCTAACTCGAGCATCGAGCTTCCTACGATAGAAATACATTCTCCTCTATGTATCGTTTCTCTCCTGAATTTGCAAAGATTTCACATTCAAATGGACTCCGATCAACGAATAACTTTTTCTTTTGCAAAATCTGCCTTCGCAGAAAAATCTCGTATTTCATTATCGTTGCATGGACATTCGTAAAATTCGTATCACTCGTTGCGTTTGAACAGAGCTGTGCATACAGATTACACGTAACCTAAAAATACAGATTCAGGTGGACACGCTTAATCGATACTTTCGGAGTGTTCGAAGTTCCAAATGAACGTTGATAAAAGCGAAATTCATCACGTACATAGGAACGCGGAAAAAAAGAACACCCTTCAATTTGATGTATTTTAAATTTTGCTTCGATCCTCCATTTTAATTCGAGCTAACTTCAATTCTAGAACAGCGGAAAGTTCAGTGGAAAATTTTTCTTGAATTCTTTATTATAAATTTCTTTTCTGACAATATCTTTTCATAAATTAATTTACAGTTTTATGCTAAGAAATATTGAAACTGGATTTTTGGAAAATTGAAATCTGTCAAAATTTAGCACAGTGATAACAAAATACTACAATAACATATACTTTTTAAGGGTTTTGTAAATTTTACAAGTACTTCCTGAAAAATTATCAACTCACCCTCGTAGATATATCGATTAATTTCAGATTAGGTACCATTTCTGTTCGCTAAAGTAATTTGAAATCAAGGATGAAGTGACACTTATGTGTTTTTTTCGTTTTGCAAATTTAAACTTAGCGATACGTAAATATACGTATCTAGTGTCTGAAAAAGTTTAACCTACTAATTTACAATTGCAGATGTTGCAACATAAAACGACCGTTGATACGATTTCTACGACAGATAAAAATCCCGAGCAAATAATCGCAGCGCAAATGACGAGGTTCACTGACACGGCACAATAAGCCGACCTGTAGCCGGGCCGAGACTCAAAATTGATTTCAATGCGGACAATTGATCCGCGAGATCAGCTGTGTTTGCGGACCGCGTTGCTGTCGTTTCAGCCGGCAAATATTGGTCGTCGCTAACAAGACAGCGACGTTCAAACGTTTCTTCCGCCACCGGTTTTCAAATGCCTATTTCACCCGCCAGCCAACTTGACGACCATACTGCACACGCTGACCTGCGTCAATTCGATTTGCCCCCCAAAAAAAAACGCGTCGCGACGTTCTGTGTGTACGCTCGTTGCGCCGACAAGCTTTTGGAATATTAACTCTTCTCTACCTCAAATATCCTCCAATATTCTCCATTCGCTGGAAAACCTTTTAATATCCCCTTTTTTCTCATTATTTACTTTCGAACGAAAGAGGAAAATCGACGAAGTAAAATTTTATTCTGCAATTTTTTAAAGAGGATTGGGAAACACTGATCTAGAGATTTCAGACGTCGCACCCCTTTTTTTATTGAAACTTAGCATGCATTATGTGAGAAATATAATTGCGCGAACCTTTTCTGCTTGGTATCTAATATTTTTTGTCAATTCCTCGACTTTTTGGCAATTCTTTACAAATTTCAGGAGATCCATCGGTCACGCTTTCAACCATTAATGCTCCTCTATCTTTGTATACCAAAGTGTTATTTTATCCGTGTATTTAAATAAATAGAATAATTGTTACTCTTTTTGTTTGAAATTTCAACCGAAAAATCCTCCATCGCGATTCCCGAATGTTCGCGAAACCGATCCTCGGAACTCCCGGAAAGAAACGAATTTCCCATTTCACCTGAATAATCAGGTGATCCAAAAGGATCCAGCTTGAACTTTAAATTACCATTCAAAGGTATATAGAGAAGATGTGCAGTACCGGTGTATGAATAAAGCTGCTCGAGGAGTTTGCCGTGACATCGGGGAGCGGTTGCTGAAGCACCGAGAAAATCATGCTCTCCTTCGTGGATTTTCCACGATTTCCAGGAGGACCGAAGCTGTCATAGCTGTGCACTTTTTCGAAAGCGTGCGCTGCGGATGCTTCTCCGTGGCATGTTGAATGGAAAAAAAGGAAAGTCGAGGTGATGTCTACGAGTCCGTTTAAATATAGCCGCGAGGTCTTCGTCCATGCCTCCCTCTGGAGTATCCAACGGCGTATTCCCTCGTTCGACCGTACGCGAGTAGAGCGAAACAGAGTGAAGTAAAGGGTGGACAGGGAGGGACGAGCAAACGGAAGGAAGAGAAAACGATATTTTCTAGAATACCACCGCTCGCTCTCAAACAATACGGTGAACGGATTTAAAACGATGCTTCCTGAAAGGAGCGTGCTTCCTCGGCTCTGAAAACATGACAAATCAAACGACGGATGCTTCCTTCTTTAACTGGGAATTGAACGAGTGTTTGTCGAACGGTGAAGTGAAGGATTTTCGGCGCGTTCTTTCTGGAACGTTTAAAGATAAGGTTTTTTGTTTTGGAGGGATGATGAGTTGGGAGTAGGATCTCGAGGAATGTGGGATTTTAGGTTTATTGGGTAGTTTTTGAGTGTGATGATCGTGAGATATGTGGTTTGAAAAGATTTTTGTATTTGCGGCTTTTTGGGAATTTAGAAATTTTATTTGTGAAATTTTGGGAGCTTAGAAGACTTGCTTGTGGATTTTTGCAAATTTAGAAATCATACTTGTGGCATTTTGGAGATTTGGAAATCTTATTTATGGCACTTTGGGGATTTGGAAATCTTATGATTTAGAAATCTTCTTTATGGCATTTTGGAAATTTAGAAATCTTATTTATGGCACTTTGGGGATTTAGAAATCTTACGGCATTTTGGGAACTTCGGAATCTTATGGCACTTTGGGAATTTAGAAATCCTTTTTATGGTACTTTGGAAATTTAGATATCTCATTTATGGTATTTTGGGAATTAAGAAATCATATTTTTGGCATTTTGGGAGCTTAGAAATTTTATGTCACTTTAAAAATTTAGATGTTTTACTTATGGCATTTCGGAAATTTAAAAATCTCATTTATATCATTTTGAAAATTTAGGGATCCTAGTCTCAGTTTCCATTATCTCAAAGCCTCAAACCTCCGAAATCTCATTCACAGCTCTGCAACGCCTAAGAAATTAAAACCTCGCCAAGTCACATAAATCGGGCCTCCAAAATTATCACAAAACTATTAAAATGAAAATTCTAACGTTGAATTTGTCGAACTTCGCCAGAGTAACCCACGGTTACAAATCAGTCACAGCGTACATCGACGTGAAATATTTTCGGCGTGACCGTGTTAAGCATACTGTTTCCCGTGAATTCGACGATCGCGGGGGGTGAAACGCGTGCGATCGGATCGAACGTTCGCCACCGGCATCGGAAACACCTGTATCCGATGGCAGCGTCGAGGCATCAAATGTGGATGCGTCCCCAACTCGTTAGCCGGTTATGCATCGTCACCGTTCAACATGAGAGCACAAAGCACTGGCCAAATACTGGCTAGCCTCTCGGCGAACATAATTTATTGTCACGCCATGGCGCAATGAAAAGCCCGGGCATTATCCGCGATGCCGCTTTTATCACAAGCACACACACACACACACAGATCTCCTACTATTAACGTGTAATTTGTCGCGAGCTGTTTAAACCGGTAAACGAGCTCGCGCTTAGAATATTAGGGGGCAACGGGATAGACGGGGTTTGATGAGATTCGTTTATTGAGATTTGTTGGATCGGCACGAGTGAGAACAGTTTAAGGCACTCCGTTCGAATCGTCGAAAGGTAAATTTGATGCTCGTTGTTAATATTTCAGAACAGTTTTGGTTTATGTGTACTGTAGATCCTAAATATTGGGACACCTGTTATAAATTATTAATTGTACCTTTCTGTGGAAATGAAGAAGCATGTGGAGTAGGTATTCGAGTAGATATTTAAAAAATTTTGCTTGTGGTATTTTGGAAAATTAGAAAATCTATTTATGGCACTTTGGGGATTTAGAAATCTTTTTTATCGAATTTTAGGGATTTAGAAACCTTGCTTATGGCATTTTGGGAATTTAAAAATCTTATTTATGGTACTTTGAGAATTTGGAAATCTTATTTATGGTACTTTGGGAATTTAAAAATCTTATTTATGGTATTTTGGGAATTTAAAAATCTTATTTATGGTACTTTGGGAATTTGGAAATCTTATTTATGGCACTTTGGGGATTTGGAAATCTTATTTATGGCATTTTGGGAATTTGCAAATCTTATTTATGGTACTTTGAGAATTTGGAAATCTTATTTATGGTACTTTGGGAATTTAGAAATTTTACTTATGGCATTTTGGGAATTGTAGAAATTCCTTTCGTTAAGTTTTGTTAATCTAAAGATGGAATCATCTTCGAACTAGCTGTTTTTGAAATATATCTTGCAGTTTAATATTTTAAATTAATTCTATTTTTTTTTTAAATCTATCAATTGCTTAAATTTTGAATAACTCTTTACTTGAAGTATAAATGTGATGAAAATCATAAAACTCAGAATGGTTGCGCATAAACTGTAAAACAACAATAACTGCTCGTTAATAGTACCGAAAGTATTGTCCATACGATGCTAGTTCAAAATGCAGCCTCACAACGCGGCTGTTTGTTAAATAAATGAATATTCAGCGCAGGTCATCCATTTCTAACTATTCATATATCCTATTTACTCTGGTTGCTCTTATAATAGCTCTATAGAGCACGCTGTGCACGTGCCAACTTTATTTTACCAATGTTAACCCACGAGACAATGAACTTTTTCAACAAATATCCTAATGTACAAAATACTTTCAAAACATCGTTAAGACCATAAAAAAATGTCAACACTTGTATGAAAGTAACATTTACAAAGAAACATAATTAACAACACGACAAATCTTATCAAAAAGCGTATTTTGTTTTCAATGTAAAGAATGTAAACAAACTGATGCACCATAGAGTGTATTTAAATACTTATATTTGTAACTGTACACATATTATAATATTCACACTTATAGCGATGTGTCCTATTAAAACAAAAAGTGGACAAATTATATATCAGGTCATCCCGTAAGTTCGTGTCGAATTTTATAATTTCGATCAATATTTCCAACGAATTTTCTCATTCCACAAATTTTTCTTATTTTCTTTAGTAAGGCCATTATGTCGTCACTATAGAATCTCCTTGGGTTTTCATTAAAATACTTGTCGCTTTCGACGCGAACTACGGTATGATCTAACAGAACTGGTCCGACATTCAACCTGTTAAGATACAAACTTGCAAAGACATTGTTTTCCGCGTGTCTCACATTTCTTCCGATATTACTGCAAGCACGTTCACAATTTCCAAAAATCCCCCAAATATTAGGTGTTAAAAATAAATTCTTTCCGACTGGGATTTTCACATAATCCCATGTGAAAAATGGCAAAAGATCCTCGATAGTGTGGGATTTTCTTGATTACTTTTATGTATATTAAATTAACAACTAGTGTGGGTTGTCCTTAGGAGGACTCAGGGTGCCTCAGCTTAGTAGCTTGTACCCCTATCAGACCAGGTTTCTACTTTCCATCGAAACCACCAACCGAAGAATAAGCGAGGACGCCCGACCATGCTTGAACCCCAACTTGGCGGTAAGGATTTTTGCTGTTGGACTTTTACAATTTCTAGACGTTAGTAAGGATGGAACTAACGTCTGCGTGAAATTTCAGCCCGGATATTAAATTAACAGTACCCCACGCGTCGCCTTTATCTTTATTTGTCACAGAAAATGTAATTCGCTCTCTTAATATTTACGGTTCGATGCTTCTCGCTCGCCGGTCAAACACACACACCTTCCTCTTTTTCTCAAACACCCGCATTCACACGCGCCGCGATCGGCTTGACAACCCATGTTATTGTCTAAACGTGAACAAACGCACGATCGTCTTTCATTCGTTCTTCCTTTCCAGGCCATCCACACCAACTCTCTCCATTTCCCCATCTCTCCCCACATTCACCCTTTCATACCAAAAACCCCGCACTCTCCTCAAATGAAACTTCGATCGTCCCCAAAAATCTGCACAAACCACCCTATAACTCCTCCGTTATCTCCAGATACAGAAACTGGCCTGTAGACTGCTTACCATCGACGTCAAAGCCTCCCCGCGCATTTCCATAGACACGAAACCGGGAGAGACACAGGAATCCCGCGTCGAAGCGATCAGGGAAGCGCGTGTTCCTCCACTTACCAGCAACGGCTGCATCGGATGCATAGCGGTGGCGCACGAGCCACGGATGCATATGCATTTCCAGTTGACGTTCCTCCGAAGGGGCTGGATCCGCCGTGCCGTTCGCCGAGAGGGTAAGAGGAGAACGCTCAATTAAATCGTCCCGCTTGGCGGACGTTTTGCCGTGGCAACAGCTCGTCTTGAAATATTCACAAGAGCCGTTAAATCTTTTTCTCTATCTTCAGCTCGTGCGCCACTTCTCCTATCTCTCTCTTTCCTCTTTCTCCCTCTTCTCGTCTCCATCCCCAATACCGTCGCTCGTTTCGACGCGTCTCTCTTATCCTACGCTAAACCCGGTCTCGGATCATCCTCGTAACGTTTAATCGCTTTCAAGCTGTTTCTAGCGCGTGCCTGTCCTTTCAGAGAAAGTTATTAACGAGCGATATTACTCGACGATTTTCCCGACGTGTCTGTGACACGCAGACTTTCAACCCGGCCCGTTTTCGTTTAATCGTTGTCGGCTTTATCCGTCGACGACGAAGGCGGCGTTCGGGACAAGACTGGAAATAAACGGACGCGTTCGAACGCACTATTTTTAAGCGACTTCGCGGGATTAGAGGTGATATTAGCGCCGGTTGTCGCGTTTAACGCGGGGAGATTCGATATTTTATTTAGGTGACGCTCGTTCGATTTCAGGGATACTTCTCTAAGGAGATTTGAGAGATATTTTGGAGAAAATGAGGAAGAAGACGAGAGACCCAATCGAAATCGAAACCTGGGAGCTTCGGCTGGCAAACGGATACTTTGCACACTATGCTAACGCGTCCTCTCTATTTTTTATCGAGTTTTGACACATTGGTGACCAGTTGTTTTCATTAATTACCAATGTTGAGCCACATACACTACCGGCCAAATTTTGGAATCACCTCCCACTTTTCGTCGATGTTAAATCTGCTGCTAATCTTTTATAGATTTCAAGTTTATCTCAATTCTACATTTATCAATTGATTCGAACGATAAAAAATTCTCCAAGTCGCTGACTTTTCTCTGGAAATTTCTGTGTAAATTGCAGTGCTCAAACTTTAGGCCGGTAGTGTATGCCTGGCAAGGGCCGTCGAACGTAAAGGTTATCTTCAAGATATCGCCTTTTTTAAATAATAAAGAAACTCCCGGTTCCAGTGATCGTTGCAAGGCAAAAGGGGCTCGTAACGACTTTTCTGGAAAAATCCCGACTCTTGCTGCTTCCTTAGCTGTTTTTAATCAACGCTCTCACCTACCAATAGACACACTTTCATTCCATTTCTATCTCGCGTAATTCGCATGGTTTTTCAAACCGAGTTTTACCATTAAAGATAAACTTCACCTATCAACTTTTCAACACTTTCCGAATACAATCCTACGGCACTGTGCAAGAGTTCCAGAGAGTTTAGTCTACTTTTAGCATACATACCGTGGTTGCAAAGAAAATACGTCTTCTGTTATGTTTATTCAGAAAACGTCAATATTTGAGTTATCTAATTGTAACGACAAAGTGACCGTGCATGCGCCAATAGAATGAATTTTCAAGTAATTCTTAATTCGAAATTCTACACTGTTTTTGCGTGCTCTACGAAATACTCTTAATTTTATCGATAACTCAATATTATACCAAATTGTACGCGTGAAAGGTTGAAATTAATTCCGTGAAATGTTTACGAAGTTGGTGAATTACTGACGGGGGTTGCCGGATGTCGCAGTTTGCCCGAAGTTCAACGCGAGGAGATGTCACGGTGGAAGCTTAAAGACCAACTTGTTCGATTTCGCGTCTAGGAAGTGGAACGCAAACACGTTGTACCCGGGCTAAATTTATCATCCTTCCCGTCGGCGACGTACCTAGCATCGTTTACTTACGCCGTTACGGAGATGTCCCCCGTCGTCGATCGACGAAATTGTCATTATTACGTAAAATAATTCCACCGAAGTCAGACCGCCGCTGTTCGCCATTAAATGTCAGCCTTAAATAAGAAAGTTGACGATCGGATCGCTATGCCGCGAATAGGCCTGCTAGAAATGGAACGATCGATTCGAGGTACTACACGTGGTTCGTGCAGCTTTGACCATACAAATGTAGTTTGAAGGGATCGAGCTTGCCAATGTTGGATAGTATGTGGAACAGAAGAAAATGGAGTTACGAATGTACGAAGCGAAGGTACGTAAGACAAGTTTGATAATCAAAGTATTGCTGGTGGAAACGAAGTGGCCTTAATTGAAAGTTTAGTGAAAATGTGACAAAGCAAATAGAAAGATTGGTGTTCAAATTTATCAAAAATGTAATATTTATTAAAGAAAGTATGGTTTCGATATATTTTCGCCATTGCAAAATGAGGATATTTATATTGTACGTTTATTTAAAAAAGAAACTCCGTGTTTCTAGGTAAATTCTTTTTCACTAAAAAGTGGTCACTTTAATTTGACTTTTATACACAAACTGCCATTTAACAGTAGAACTACCGGCCTGGCCAAAATGACCCATTAGCAACTTTCCAAAACGACTTTTGGCGTTTAGCGACTTTGTTTTCTGCATGTATTTGTACCGATCTAATCTAGTTGTTCATTCACATTTTAGTTACATAAAAATTCACTTTTGGAAAGTCGCTAATAGATCATTTTGACCCGGTTGGTAGTTCTAGTGTTAATATTGAAAATTAAACATAATTGAAACAATTGACAAAATATCGATCCTATTCTTTTTGAATAACTAAAATTTCAAATTTCGTAATAGATAGTGTCTGGTGGCACGTTTAATAACAAACCTCTAAAAACCTTACTTGCTTACGACATCAATAACAAGCTAATATAGAGGAAGAAATACTTGTCGTGTCATTTATATTAAAAAAAAAGAATCTTTAAAGGAAATTGAAGTAAGAAATACCTAAACTGATTACCCTATGGGATAATCGATCGAAAAGTGTTGGTGAATAATTGACGAAACAAGAGGAATTTGTCAAAATAAATTTAAAAGAGGGTAAAGGAAAATAGCGGCTGGATAAAATTCGATATCGCGAGTTCAGTAGCGAGGTAGAGCCGGCACATAGCGCATTAAGTTTCACCCGTCCACAGAAATCCATTCCGACTGCTTCTCACCCCGGAAACTTCGAAAAGGAGAAGATATCGTGCACCCCTGGCTCATCCTCCGATGCAGTCGTGTTTAAAGAACCCTACTGGATCGGGGCAAAACTGCTCCTTCCCTTCGGAGCTTTCTTAAAGCTGTCGGTCTGGACGGCCAGGGATATTCTTTATCGGGCTTCGCAGCGAAAACCTCGGAGGAAAGGTCGATCGGTTGCTCCCTTTGAAACTTGACACCCGGTGTATAGACTTTTAAAAGTAACCGGGATAGAATGTAGTCTCGAAGTGACTGGAAATGGAGGAAAGTCTCTTGAGACGGGAACTAATGATTAATTATATTTTTCACATATAAATGTATTTAAAAAGTTGAGAAACTGCGAGTATTTAATTTTCCAGGAGAGAAGAAAACCACTTTGTCGATTAATGTAAATTCGTCTTTGCACTAATTTTATCCACAAACTGTGTGACATGACACTATACGCTTAGAACATTTTATCGAATTGTATACAAATGTAATTAAATAAGACTGTATTTAGCCCAGATTTGCAAAAATTCTAATTTCGCAATTTTACCATTGGGAGTACAATATAAAGTAATTCCAGTTGCTTAGTCAACACTTTCTTCTATCATCCCCTTATTTCAATAAAATCTCAAATAAATTACTAACAATACATTCAACATTAAACACCAAACACAAAAATTTAAAATAATTTAATCGTAAATGAAATTAATGAAAGAGGCAAAAATTCAGTATTCCCATAACTAAGCAAATAATTGCAAACTGTTTGCACTAGAGGACATTTAAATCCATCCGGTCAACGTTTAACAACCTACCAAATCCCGAGAATAGAAGCTTTATATTTTTCCATTAACAAACGTCTGGAGAAGAAACAATTCGTCAATTCATTGCGTTAATTGCCTAAACAGAACACCGTGTATAACACTGTGCCTTGTGTAGGAACGGCGCGGGTGTGCGTAGGCAGAGGAAAGGTTTACACGAGCAGATCGCCGCCAGGCAGACGTCGTCTGGGAAAGGCCCAGCTAATTTTGCTGGCCACGGTACAGGCGACCTGAAGCCGACGTATGAACGCGTTTCCGTGAGGTGCACACCCGGAATTTGTGCTTCGTGGCCTGTCGAGTTCGAGCTTCTTCAGTAAATGTTTACCTCCGTCCTGTGCCAGCCGATCTATGTATTATTATCGGGACCCGTTCATTGGCTCACGCCACGTTCGACACTGTCTGACCATCGACCGTCCCCTATCTACTGCCAACACTCGTATTCGAACGTTTACAACGAGCCTGGTCATTTTTTTTTTCAGGCTTGTATCGAGGTCAGTTTACTCGGACAGTTTCGTTTGGGGAAATGGTTATTGTGGAATTTGAAGATTCGTGTTAGGCGCAAATTAAGACGAACGTGATCCTGTGTCTGTAGCGGTGTGTAGATGATTTTGAGGTTTGAGAATTTTAATTGGCGATTTGAGAAGGTTTGAGGAGATTTGAGGTTTGAGAATCTTATTTGGGGATTTGAAAAGGTTTGAGGTGATTTGAGAATCTTTTTGGGAAATTTGAAAAGGTTTGAGGAAATTTGAGATTTGAGAATCTTATTTGGGAATTTGGAAAAGTTTGAGGATGTTTGAGGTTTGAGAACCTTGTTTGAAAATTTGAAATAATTTGAGGAGATTTGAAGTTTGAGAATCTTATTTGGAAATTTGAAAATGTTTGAGTAATTTGGAGGTTTGAGAGTCTTATTTGGAAAGGTTTGAGGATGTTTGAGGTTTGAAAATCTTATTTGAAAATTTGAAATGATTTGAGGAGATTTGAAGTTTGAGAAACTTATTTGGATATTGGAGGTTTGAGAATCTTATTTGGAAAGGTTTGAGGATGTTTGAGGTTTGAGAACCTTATTTAAAAATTTGAAATGATTCGAGGTGATTTGAAGTTTGAGAATCTTATTTGGAAATTTATAAAGCTTTGAAGAAATTAGAGGTTTGAGAGTCTTATTTGGAGATTTGGAAAAGTTTGAGGAGATCTGAGGTTTGAGAACCTTATTTGGAGATCAATAATACCTACAACTTCTCAAAAATTTACTCTCAACCTCATAATGTGGTACAGGGAAGCTTTCAAATTTTTAAGCAAGACGATTTTCATCCCTTCAACCTGAAAGATTGCCGATAAAAAAAAATACGTGTCAAATATTTTCTGGAGTACTACCACATACCAAAGTTTCATCAATATCATTAATTATCACTTCGTAATCATCCCTTGTCAAATTTCTGTCAACTCCCCTATTAAAACACTCGAAACATTGTTACTTCGATTCCTGACTAATTTTCCAACCTCCTTACATTTGTTCCATGAACTTCACTTTTCTACATTTTCTGACAATTCTCCAATTACCAAGAACCGCATTTAAGTCATTACACCATAAAACCGGCCATTTCGGCGAAAATTGAGGTTGAACAGAAAGCATTACGGCACAGTACGATTTTAGCGATCGTATGAGGGAGGCCTGTGTGTTCGATTCCTCGAGCACGAATATAATACGTAACACGTGCAAGCGATCACAGTCGAAAGGAATCGCAGAGGCGAGAGGGAATATCGCGTCATCATCGAGGTTGGCGAGCGTTGGTCTTAAATTTTTGGTGTTTTGTAAACAGCCGTGCCGCGCGGGCCCGTGTGAAACGGTAGCTCGCGTGCACGTCCACGGCCTTCGAACGATAACGTTAATGGACTTCATTTAGATTGCATAATTACAGCAGACGGACAGCCCGGCGCGTTCAGATTACGCATGGGGTGCAACGACCAGGGAATGGACGAAATCCATCCGGAATACTCGTACCTCACGTACGTTTCCGGTCAGAGAAGCGAACCGTATTTTAAAGAAACCACGTTGGGAGATTTAAGAAGATTTATTCGAAGGTTTAAAAGGGACATTCTTAAGTTATTATTTATTGGTTGGATTGCTATTTTGCTTTGAGGTTTGAGAAGCTTATTTGGAGATTTGGAAAGGTTTGAGGAAGTTTGAAATTTGAACATTTTTATGGAAATTTATGAAGATTTTAGGAGATTTGATATTTGAGAATCTTATTTGGAGATTTGGACAGATTTGAGGTTTGAGAATCTATTTTGGAAATTTGAAAAATTTGAGGTTTGACAATCTTATTTGAAAATTTAAAAAAATTCGAGGAGATTTGATATTTGAGAATCTTATATGGAGATTTGGACAGATTTGAGGTTTGATAATCTTTCTTGGAAATTTGAAAAATTTGAGGTTTGACAATCTTATTTGAAAATTTTAAAAAATTCGAGGAGATTTGATATTTGAGAATCTTATATGGAGATTTGGACAGATTTGAGGTTTGAGAATCTTTCTTGGAAATTTGAAAAATTTGACGTTTGACAATCTTATTTAGAAATTGAAAAAATTTAACGAGATTTGAAGTTTGAGAATTTTACATGAAGATTTGAAAATATTTCAGGAAATTTGAAGTTACGCACGTTTTTCACTTTTTAGGCAAAGTTTAAATGTCCTATGTACTTCGTAAGCCTAGAAAATTGATTTGTCCTAATTGTTTTACAAATGGTTTGAAATTGAAAAACCTCGTTTTTCTCGCATGTTCAAAAACGTTAATTACGACAATTAAGCTAAGAAGGGTAGATTTATAATATTTTTTGATTCAGTATTTTATATGCAATCTACTATTCATTTACAGTTTACAATAAAATTGTTGCTTTAAATTTTGTTTGTTATTTTTGATTTCGATATTCTGCATTCAGCTCACGCCTTTCTTAACATTTTGCTGCTCCAGAGATCCGTTTTAAAAGTGTTATGTTGTAATTTGATGAAATAACGAAACCGTAGAAACGGCGATTAAGGTTTCGCTGACGATTCCAACAGAGCAATAATAGTATATCACTACACTATTCACTTGAGGAGAAATAGATACCAGATAGAGTGTATTAATTTATCGCATACGATCTTGATCGATATCAATTGTGGTCGATGATTGTACAGCATTGTAAAACTGTTACCGTACGAAACTGTCAGAGAGAATAGCGAAATATACGAAGGTAATTTAAGTGGAAAAATGCATACACAACATTTACGTAAATTACATTCAAATGGTTATAAAAAAACCAATAATCAATAGCTAAAAATAAAGGAGAAAAAAGGAGAAGTTGACCGTAAGGGAGACAGAATGATATAATTAAACAGAATGATAAATGTTTCATTAAAAAACTGTCCTCTGGAATATTGGAAATTGTCAATTAATTTATTGCGCAGATATTTCAGTCACGTAAACCGAGGAGAGAATACAATGAAAAATAAATTCGAGAGAATCTTCGTTGAAATAACTTCTCAACGATATGAAACTTTTCACAGTTTCAAATATGTTTTTATTTTTATACACATATGTGTAAAATGTTTTCATTTGAAAAATGCAAACTTGATGGAAAACTTTTCCTGTGCACATTTGGCTCGTTCTTTCCTTCACAAAGGAAGAAATTCCAATGTGGTGAAATGAAATAACCAACTTAAAAGCAACCTACTTTTTATCGTTTACTTCTTATTAAAAAGCGAAAATTCACATAAATTCGTTCACTTTTCAATTCTTTTTCGTATACTTTTCATTAAAAAGCAAAAATTGGCAAAACTTCGTTTACTTTTCAATTCTTTACCAATTACTTTTTATTGAAAGGAAGAAATTCACAAAAATTTCATTTTCTTTTAAATTTTGTGTCATTTCCTTTTTATTAAAACGAAGAAATTCACAAAAATTTCGTATTCTTTTAAATTTTGTGTCATTCACTTTATGTTAACGTGAAAAAATTCACAAAAATTTCATTTTCATTCCAATTCTTTGCCATTTACTTTTTACTAAAATGAAAAAATTCACAGAAATTTCATTTTCATTCCAATTCTTCGCCATTTACCTCCCATTAAAAAGGAAAAAATTCTCAAAAATTTGGCAAAAGAAGAAATTTTCATCGTTTACTTCTCATTACCTACAATTTCCATTCTATACACCAAAAAAGAAAAGAAGAAAAACCATCGTTGCTTACAGCCAGCATATATAACCAACGCGAAACACGCCTTCATAAAATACTTCCAACCCACTGTACCATCAAGCAAATCAGCCGGTTCGACAACAAACCAGACGAACGACACTGTCGACAAACGCATCAGGAATAGCCCGTGTCAGACCCGAGCGCGGCCATCAACGGGTTAATAATATCCACGCCATGCACAATAAATACCAAACATCATCCGGTCCCTTTAAGCAGGTCATCGAGAGCCACGATCACGCTTCTCTCAATAAGAACGAGCAACGACGTCGGACTTCTCTTAAACGGGCATAAATTATTATATTCGACCGGTCCAGCCAGATCCTTAATCGACGGGTTACTCGTTAGACGGCCATTTTTTTCACGATAACGCGAAACATCGTCGGCCAACTCTGTTCTCTAGCTATCCTAGATGAGAGATAGCACTTGGCTAGTGTCACTTCGCGCCGTTGCATGCAAATGAGAATCGACGGTGTTCAATTATGCGGCTGCACTCGACTGATGAAGAATTTTAGACCATCAGCTTTAAACAGAAATTTTTCATTCGCAGAACTTGGACCGTGGTTTATGGGATGAGATTATTGTTGTTCTTTGGGAAGAGGGTGTGAAAGTATTTTCAAATTTCTTCTTTATTTACGCGTTAATTTTTCTTTTTAGTCGGGAATGATGTTGGCATGAGCTAACAGGTTTTTAACGATAAGTTAATTATGGGATGGAATGTTAAGTTTAATTGAAATTTATAGTATAGAAATAGAAATATTAAGTTTAGTGTGAAATATTTTTTCTTTAATTTGAAACTGTAAGGAAGAATGTAAATTTATTACTTACGGTGATATGGCGTTCTTCGTAAAAGAATCTGAAGTTACATTTCATACTTTAAACTTAGAAATAGAGATTACGCTCATTTGTCGAAATTAGGGGGTCATGTATCGATCATTTCAGTAATTCTTATTTCTTTTTTTATTTTTCTTATAGTGAGCGGACAGGAAGTTAGGTCGAGAAGTAAATTTTCTTAAATCGTATGAAAATCATTGCCTTTTTCCGTACATTCTATTTGCAGCAAATCCACGAACAATAATTTTCCACCATTTCTTACAGTTTGAAATATCAAAGAAAAGCTGACTTCACATTCTATTAAAATTTCATATTCCGCCCTGTCGTTAACTAGCTGACGCTGACATCGTCCTGAAACCTCGCAAGCCGTGTATACACGCGCATTAAACCAGACATTAGCAACTCCGCTAAAAAATAAACGCCTATTTGCGCCCGTGGAACGCGAAAACCCCGGGAATTCGTCGTTTTCTGCCTCTCTGGTCCCCAAAACGGCCGACAACATCATGGTGAACGCGGGCGCGGCGTTAGACGAGCACGTTGCGTTCCTCTGTTTCTTTTTAAGCGGGGAGCGTTCACGAAAATTCGTCTCGTGCGATGACACCGCGGAACACCAATTATAACTTGGCGCCGATTTAACGAAGACACCGTGTCGCGTAAACAACGTTCCGCTCCGGTTCAAACGAACTTCCCAATTAACCGCTGGTGAAATTACGTTTTCACGAATCTATCGTCCCATGAAACACCGTTGATCAAACCTCTACTTCATAGCATACACGCCTCCGCGAGAGTGAAACGGGACGATTCCTTGTACGAAAATAAGGTGAAAATGTGGGATGAAATTTTTCGATGCGTACATTCGTTTTTGAAGGAATCGCGTTCGATTCGCAAAAGAATAACGAGCTGTTTGTATATCCCTTTTTGTGTTCTGTAAAAATATGGCTGGTATTATAATAACTGATTCACTCTGGAAACAGAATTTCTTATTTCCTGTCTTCAGAGTTGTTTATTTTCTTTCACTTTCCATAGGGCTTTGTCCACTCTGTTGTGGCAAAAGTGTAAGTTACAGCATTGTAGGTAATGGGAAACTTATTTCTACACGCCCAAAGTAATTAGATAATCGGATAAAATTAGGCAATTATTGAGAAAAGTGTGTGTTAAGGGGTTAAATGGCAGTCACTGTACCTCGTCTTTCGTGAAATAATTCCTAATAGAATTACTCGTACATTTAAGAAAGGCGATTAATAACTATTGAGAATAGATTATATTTTGAATTTTTCTACTGCGAGTTTCTTCTTCTTAAATTAGGCCCAGGCCGGGCCATAAAAGCCATGGGTCCGCTGACCGTGGTTCCGATCCAAGTATATAACAAATGCTTCTCCGCATTTTAAGCAGTCGTGCGACAACCCCGAACTGAGTACCTGTTTTTCACTCGGGTTTTCGCCTCCGTTGTTTTCTATTACATTTATATCAATAAACGTTTTTTTTTTCTCTGCAGTCGATTGAGTCAATCTTTATTCGCTAATTAAAGATCCTCAATAATAGCAATGAGAAGTAGCAAAGAAGCTGTACACGAAGTGACAGCGTCTTAAGAATCTTCTATAAACTCGACAGAACTTAAGCGAAATAGAATAGAACAAGTCATCCCCCACGTAGTCCTAACCTTCCACTGTCTGACTCCTATTACTACTACTCATTCAGCTCCTCGACGATTGTCGAATTGAACGTCCTCGAAAACATCATTTCCATTGTCACCCTTATCTCAGTAACTTCAATTGTCGTCTACTTTCTCGTCCAATTTTAGTAATTCTCCGATAAGAGAATTCTACACTTGAAGCAACCACGGATGGAACGCGTTATTTTGACGCATTTCGAATTTCACAAGGAAAATTACATTCCTCTCCTACCACTTATGCTTGTTATAAACTTTACATAAATATATAATATCACGTAGTTTCGTTTGCAAGTTAATTTTGAAGAAAATGTGCTGTTTCGTTCACGCGTCAATTTCTATAAGACGTATAAGAAATGTCCGTAAACCTAGCGTGAAATTTTATTAAATTCTATTAAATTTCACCGGGAAGATAAGCTATTCCAAATGAAAAAAATGTGCAGAAGGTTCTTATCGACACAAGGGTTAAACAAACCCGCGTATCCCGCAAAAATCTCCATTGAGACACCAACGGCAACACTTACGTAGCTCCTGTAGGACGCCATGGTACGAGCAGCCTCCCCTCCGCAACTCTGCGAAAGCGAGAGGATCCCAAGGGCGAGGGTCGCTGCGTGCTCGATTCACCAATCACCACCAACCACCGACACCATCGACAACACCGAACAACCAGCACCACCACCAGCATCAGCACCGAGACACCATGCACCAGCACCACCACCCGGACTGCACCACGTTCGTTTCACCGCGACACCGTTTAAACCGAATATACAAGACGAAGGAAGAGATAAGAAGAAGAAGAAGATGAACCAAGTGAAAATGGAAGGGAAAACCAGGGAAGCTATAGAAAGTAAGACAGATAGAGACAGAGGGAGTTAAATAGAGAAAGAAAGAGATGGTGAAGAAGAGTCGAAGCTAGGTGAAACGTGGAGAACCGATCGAACGAGGAAACGGTTCGACGAAGCGTCGTCCCCGACGGCACGGTCTCATAAGAGAAGAAAGAGGAGAGCGCTACGGAGGCGCTTCGTTTCGGACGAAG
This sequence comes from Habropoda laboriosa, assembly GCF_001263275.1. NCBI lineage: Eukaryota > Metazoa > Arthropoda > Insecta > Hymenoptera > Apidae > Habropoda > Habropoda laboriosa. Next base: position 432,691 of record NW_017100168.1, read on the forward strand.
CTCGGACCCTGAAGAAGAGCCGGCGACCCGCGAGGCACGCCGCCTCGTTCCCTCTCTTTCTCCGTTTCTTCTCGGCTCTTCCCGTGATTCCACACAGTGTATAACGCTCCTCTTTCGACCATGCTTTTCTCTCTTACTCTGGTCCACACGTTACGGGGGCCTCTCGTCGTCGTCGTCGTCGTCGTCGCCCGCCACCAACTCCTCGCCCTTCCCTTCCACGCGTATCGGCTTCTCTCGTTCATTCGCTTCTCGTTCACTCGAGCCCTATTTTAAGAATAGCTTCACGTCCTCTCCGCCGTTCGGCCGCACCGCGACCGCCCAAAGCCTCCACGCTTCCGTGCCCGCCCAGAGACCCGATCGGAACAGCACACGGCCTTCGAAGGGAGGCGAACAGTTCAGCTGAGATGCTAAGGTGTTCTTCGATCATTTTCATCGGAAGCTGGAGGATAGGTGGATTTCGAGTATTTGGGTTGGGTTGGTTTGAATTTGTGTCGAGATAGTTTGAGGATGTCCCGTTTCTTCGGTGGAATTAGGGTGTTACTATTGTGGTATCCTGAAAATGGGCAACTATTGTGCGATTCTAGCGTTGGCTCAAGATTTCAGATACGTGATATCTTTAATTTGAATTTTGGGGAACTGTGGGTGTGTGTATGCGAGGGAAAATGCATAGTGTTTCCTTGGGATAGTTAGTATCGGAGAAACTGTTGTGTATTAGGTCACCCCATAAGTTCGTGCTGAAAGCGTCAAATGCAAAGAAATTCTATAGCGACGACATAATAATCTTACCAAAGAAAATAGGAAAAAATTGTGAAATTAGAAGGCGTTTTCGTTTTTGTTGCCAAATTTAAAGGTTCGTTGGAAATATTGATCTAAATTACAAAATTCGACACGAATTTATGTCACGTATAAATTTATGAAAATAATAATTCGGTCGCGAAAGGGTTGAACCTCTGCAAATATGAAATTTCAGAATTTTCTGAATGATTCAATTTCCGTTGCAATTCACTGATCGCGGTGAAAGAAACACGAATCTTATATGATATAATTTCCGTATGTAATTCATACTTCAATTCAATCTTATGGAAATACCTATATCTATACGTACACCTACTCTACTTATTATAGCTTTTCCCTGGAACTGTAGAATTGCTCAACAACCTTAATCTCCTTAAAACATGATCAAAACTGCACAGTGAAGTGTAGTGAATCAATGCAGTACACCGTATATACCGCATTCATCAAGCTTATAAACATAATTCGACTAAGCGGTGATCAAATAAATTGCCATTACGAACGTCAAGTGCGTACAATTGAACAAGAAATTAACCAAAAGCATCAATCACTAAGAAATTAACCAACGAATTGATTTAAAACACAGAATACCATGTGAAAAGCGGTTTCACGGCGACTGTACAACACTATACCGCGGCAAACCAGTAGTTCGCGAACGATCTTCGTCGATGATATCCTATCCAACGTGGAATCAGACGAGGAGGCTGTTATCGAGTTAGCTCGAGCGAAGGGCTGACTACCAAGTCGAGTATAGAAGTTTACCTTGTTGTAGTTTTCAATACGATCCTCTCTTTTCGCTGGACTTGGATCTCTTCGTAGCTTTGTTTGAAAGTATCGACGAAATCATGCTTTGAGAGTGCGTTCCTAGAGAGAGAGAGAAAGAGAGAGGGAGGAAAAGGCAGGCAAGGGACTTATTCCTCGAGAGAATATCTCGCGACGGAGGAAGGACGAGGAGCATTCTTTGAGAGAGAAAAAGGAGAATTATTCTGTGAAAGAATATTTTGAAGGGAATCGTTCCTCGTAAGCACTTTGAACGGTACGAGTTGTTCCTTGAGAGGATTTTGAACAGAGAGGAGAATTATTCTTTGAAAGTATTGAGAGAAGCTCGATAGCGATTACGCTTTTAATAGGTTTGCCGAGGAGGGGTGGAACGTTTGAAGCACTTACAGGAAACGCATTTGTCGTGGGATGAATGTTACTAAATTAATTGTCGTTTGAGTATTAAGGAACGACAGTCAGCTAGTTTTTAGTATTTCTTCCGTTGAGAAGAATTATTCAAACGTCGAACATCAAAATTTCAGAAAAATATTTTCTTAGGTATATCGATAAGTGTATTCTAAAAAACGAGAAAGTTATGTTACTTTCTTCTATTGAAATACATCTTAAAATCTGCGCAGTATTCACGAATACGTACCCCCTTAGAAAATTATTTACCTTAACAATGTTACACCTAGTATGTAACTTATCAATTTCCAGCAATAATCATGTTTAATTGGATTTTCAATTAATATTATAGGCTTCGATTTGGTAGCTTTGAATAATAAAAAGTTTCTCATGTTTCGAACTTTTGTAAGGGCTTTTGGTCTAAATAATATTTGTCAGGATTATTTAAACTGATTTTGAAAACTCTATTTATTCATCCTGTCGTTGACGTCTCGTTCTTTCTGGTCCGTCCTTATCAACTACTCGCTTCCTAATCCGTTCTAATGCAATCTTTTTTATTCTCTCTTACCTCCGAGAAACCCTGGCACAAGTTGGGGGTTTCTACGGAGCAAGGTCCTTACCTGACCCAGCCCTTAGCGCGTGGAGATGTCAAGGCGTTGGGACCTCTCGGTCTGCGGGTCATGAACCAGCGCGAGTCCCGACATTCGCTCGACCATACTCTTACACTTATTTCTTAAAAACTGTTACGCACAGTGGTCTTGAATTTTCGGCACAATTAAGCGTTAACAAGCGAGTATTACGTACCATTTAACAAAGTCGAATTATCTTCACGTGGAGCGCTAACGACATTTCCCCAAACGCATACACGCAACCGCAGCGATCAAAGGGTTAATTTGCTCAACTTCCTCTTCTTCCACCGTACAGACCGCCGTTCCTCCATCGTCTTTATTTCGTCTTTTCCCGTCGTTCACTTTATATCCAACTAACCCTTTGGCCCCCCAAGTCTCGAGGATCCTTCAGTCGATTCCTTCGAAACTCCCCTGGCTGGAGTTTCCGTTTTCGTGCAAGCAAGGCCGTGGAATCGCACAAAGAGACACAGAGTCCGGGAGAATCCAGTCGCCAGAGAAACGCTAACCGTGCCGGCGCTGCCCTCGTTTCCTGGACAAAGACGCCAGTTTTGCCAGCAGTTTGTCTCCGACGTCCGCCGGATTCCTTCTCCGCAGAGTCCTCCGGAGAATTCCGGACCACCGTATCCAACCACCCTCGCTCCTCTCTTCTCTTCCCATTTTCGAATATTACACGCTTCCATAGGCACACCACTGTCACCACGCGCTCATACATGGTTAACACGATTTTCGCTATCGTGGACGACAGGGAAACTTCGCGGTTCACGCTTCGGCGAATAATGATGTCCAGCGGAGATCTTCATGCGGGCGGTCCATTCACATCGGTTTTCAAGAGACGATCGGGGTTTTGGTGAATGAGCGCGGTTAGCCTGTGTGGCTTTGCTAGTAATGAATTTGGTTTTGTCTCAGCAATTAACAATTGTTTCAGAATGTGTGGCAGATTATTTAGAAAATTATTTAAAAAGTTAGTTTAACGTTTCAGAAATTATTTCAAAAATTAGTTTATTATTTCAGAAATGTTAAGATTTAAAGAATTGTTTAGAAAGTAAAATTTTCAGAATTTGGTTTTTTCTTAGCAATCGCTTCAAATATGTCGGAGATTATTTCAAAAATTAGTTTATTAGTTCAGAGATTTTAAGATTTAGAAAATTATACAGGAAGTCAAATTTTTAGGATTTGGTTTTGTCTTAGCAATTGTCTCACCTCTGTCGGAGATTATTTCAAAATTTAGTTTATTATTTCGAAGGTTTTAAGATTTAAAAAATTATTTAAAAAGTACAATTTTCAGGATTTAATTTTGTCTGAACAATTGTTTCAAATATGTCGGAGATTATTTCAAAAATTAGTTCATTAATTCAGAAATTTTAAGATTTAAGAAATTATTTAAAAACTAAAATTTTCCAGAGAAGCGAGAAATAAAGAGGCTTGTTATACCGACTATGCAATTTTGTTTAGAAAGTCGCAGACGTCGATGTGCATTTATTCCCTTTAACCCTTTAACCCCATTTTTCTCAACTTGATCCGCTGAAATCGATCAGTTTCATTTTTTTTAATTATTTCCTAGACGTGTAGAAATAAGTTTCCCATTTATAATTATGCATTTATAACGTTGTAACTTACATTTTTGCCATGGAACAAAAAGGACAGCGCAATATCGAAAGTGAAAGAAAATTGCACTTTTTGAATCAAATATAAAATTTCCTTCCATTTTTTTTTTGCCATCTCTTCCATCGAAAAAATTTGTCTTCCATCTTATTCACCCTTTGAAACAATTGAAAATTAACCATAAAAATTTTCTCGTACCACCATAACTAAAGAAAATAATCAGGTGATCTGTTTCACACGGCACACCCGGTACATACAACGTCTCCCGCGTTCGAAGCTTGTGATTCGACAAGGAAGTCCAGGACGGGATGCCTCTTTCTTTCCCGTTCCATTTCTGCCTATTTATTTCTTCGTTCCATAACCAACCGCCTCACGGAACAGCCTCAGATTTGTTTGAACTTCGAAAGCTAATTATCGTTCAAGTTCGAGGGTTACACTTGGCGAGAGTGAACCGACGACGGATTCACGGAAAGACGCTGCGAAGCTTGAAGGAAAGGGAAGACTTGGCCATCGAGATCATTATTAGCCGGTGCATAATGCAAGTTGATTAAAGTCTGGAGGAGCAACGATTATTAAAGTGGCGGTAGTAACGAAGGACGTCCCCGTGTCTTGAGGAAACCTCGTTCGAGGTTGTTGAATTATTCTCGAGGATTTTAATCGCGTCGCTACGCGAGCTAGTAGCAGGGCAGGCGAGTTTTTGCTTAATTGATGCCGTCGTCGTTGTATAACCAAGTAATCTCGTGTATTATTATTGTTGTTATTATCGGTATTACGTCATTTCGAGGATCGTAGCCGAAGTGAGGATTCGAGAGAGAGAAAGTAATTAAATGCATAATTAATTGAACCTACTTGAGATTCTCCATCGTGAAAAAACATGTGGAAAAATATCGATGAAAGAAAGAAAATAAGCTAGCTTCTAAAAAAATTTTAGATAAATAAAAAATAATATTAGAGACGCGGAGACATTGAAGTGTCACGTGACAAAATCTCGATAAATTCGAAAGCTCTCGATGCTCATCGAGAATTCGATTTCGTGCTGCCAACTTTCGAGAAACGGTGGAACAAGTCAGGAGCATCAAACTCATCTCTTACAAACAGTACGTAACGCATCTCGTCTGTGCCAGTAGCTGCAAAGCGAACACCGACTGTACAGTTACTGACAGATGCTCCACTCCAACTTTGAATAGCTTAGATTCGTATTCTGCTACACAGATGGCACCACCAGAAAACCATCGAAGGTTTTTAAAACCGTCTAACCATTCTAGAGTATAAAGAATAACCAATAACTATCTAACGTTCCATTTTTCACGTTCGATTTATGTGTCTTTATATAACAAGCAACGATACGTGAATCAAAAGAATAATCCATAATAAAATTTCTTTGTGGTGTATTTTCATGACGGTTCTAAAATTTTCTCATCTACGACGTTTCTCGCGAGTCTGCTCTAATCTAAGCCGATAGGTCAAATCTAAACTGATCCATGCTGGAGTCATAGTAACGACTGTGACAAATCGTGTCGAATCTTCCGGTGGCAGTGAAAATGAACCGTGGCCGTCTGGCCGGTGTCGTCGATTAATCTCAATCAGGCCGCGTAAATCGCGGAAGGCAGTGCGGTTGCCTGCATCGGTCCACTCTTCACGGATCCACCTAGAAATATTTTCGTTCCCGATATAGAAACACCGACTTATAAATACACGGCGAACGGGCAATAAAAATATCGGCTAGCAGCTACTTGAGAAGCGACAAGCGAAGACTCGACCGTGCCGCACGCACTTTCAGTTTTCATGCCGGATACACTTGGAACGATGGCCCTTTGTCATCGTGACACTTTTCGTGTTCTAGTTGGATCGATTGAAAGGATCTGGTTGAATTGTAGGAAAAAGAAAATCGTTTAACGAGAACGTTTATGCCTGTGGAATGTTGAGAATGTTGTGCTGAATTGTTATCGAAAGAATGAAAAGAGGAACAAGTGGACGTGGTAGTGGAGGTTAGGTTAGATTGGAAATTATTATTTGTTAGACGTATATTGTATGCAAGAATTACTTTTGAGATTAGTTTAATGCTTTTTTAATTCTGTTTTAATGCTTTTAAGAAGCATCGATGAAGATTTTTAGTTAAATGTTGTTCGTATGAAATATTCGACAGATGGAAATCAACGTGCTTCAAGTGGAACAGAATCTTTCAATTCCACGTTTCTTTGTTCAGTGACACGTTTCGATATATTGGAATACGATTGAAAATTGTTACGCAATATAACCAAGTAAGTCAAACAATATGTAAAAACTACTGAATCGATACAATTGCGAAAACAGTAGAAATAATTAGAATAACGAAGTAAAGTCTAATTTAACCGTCAGAAAGTAAAAAAAGACGGAAACGAAGGAAACATCGTGGAGAGTTTAACGCGTGACCGAGGATTGATATTTCATACGTTCTAGCCCAGTTTCCCATTGGATACAAGTGTATAACGTTCGGACAGGAATAGAGCGGGTTAGTCATCTTGAGTTTCTCTCAGTAATGCCGAAAACCATCGGCCAAAGTTTTTCCTGGCGATTTCGAAGGATGAGTCAACGTTTCTTGCCTTGTCAGTGCGGACGGAAATCACGTCACGTGTTTATCGGTTACCTATTAAGTGTTTCATATTTTCAGATACACTAATTATTCCTTTGTTCACGTATTCGAGGAATAATCGTTGCCAAACTACGAATTCCTTCTGTTCTCCGTCACTTTCGACAAACGTTTCCAATAAAACGTTTACAGCTGAGCAGGCAGTATTGTCTAGGCTATTTCAGCGTTCAAAAAATTGTAGGTTAGGTTAGGTTACGAATACCAGAGCATACTGAAAAAATTAGAATTATTACGTTCGGATATTATGAAATTCAGGAAGTGTCAAATAGAACACAAATATATGAACTTTTAGTGCAGATATAATTACCGTTTTTGGCAGCATATTACTTTCAGAAATATAATACTTCGAGTGATTCACTGGAAAGTTCCTACGAAATTTTCCATTCATCTTGTGAAATGACTTGTAGCTATATATACCTGAGCTTTTTAATAACAAATCCTACCAAACTCTTTAACGATACGATTGTTTCAAATTTCATGAAAAAATACTCAAATCAGTTCTGCATGAATTGACGGTGTTCCAAAAACAATTAATAAAATCCTGTATCTTCTCGAAATTCTTTCACCCCTCGTTTATAACCTTTCAAACAAACAAACCACTTTTCTCAAACGCCAAAAACGAATCGTTATTTGCTGTACCTCAGAACCGTAGCTTCCGTTCCGAACAGAATTCGGATCGTTTAAAATAACCAATCAGAAAGTAGCACGGCAGTAAATTCGAGCAGACGATACCAACTGGTGTGTATCACCTTTCATATTTCCACTTTGTGGCGAGTTTACAATATTTTCCGTTTTAGCAGCCGATGTTGAAGCGAACAGTGCCGTACTATATAGTTTACGTGCAACGTGGATTTACAGATAGCTTCTGCATTGAAAACGCGATTCCTATTTACATCATCCGAATCAGGCCAGATCCCATTGTTTATGGTTCGTAAGGTATTCTCGGAGATGGTATTGTGCTCGAAACGGAGCGAGTTAATGATCGTCGCCGACCTGAATTCCGCGCGTCGATAGCCTGTAATCTACGGTAACGCGCGTTCGAAACAGCGGCAACAAACGATCTAACAGTTCTTGAAATAAATCGACCGAGCAGGTAATTCAAAACTGCGCGCAACTAATTCAGCCACCGGGATCGTTAGTAAGGGATCTCTAGCCGAGCGTTCTAGAGTCCACCTGTTGCTTGTTTCCTGACTCGATCAACGCCTGTAATTATAGAATAGCAATGGGTATAACCGGAGGTTCGTTTGACAGGATTGTGTAATGACTGTGGATGTGTGAACGATATGCAACTTAATTAGAAAATGTTCTTTAGTCGGTACATTTTGGTGTAATAGAGTGGAGCGGTGTAAGTTGAGAAACAAATTGGAATTCAAGAGTTTACAAATTTCAGGCATTCGAAACTTACGAAATTAAAAAATTCGAAAGCTTAGAAATTTAAAAGTTCAGAAGTTCATAAACTTAAAAAGGTTAGAAATCTAAAAATTGGAAAGTTGCAAAGTTGAGAAATCTGAAAATTGGAAAATTGAGGAATCTAAAAATTCGAAAGCTGAAAAATTGAGAAATCTAAAAATTCCAAAGTTGCAAAGTTGAGAAATCTAAAAATTGGAAAGTTGAGGAATCTAAAAATTCGAAAGCTGAAAAATTGAGAAATCTAAAAATTGGAAAGTTGAGAAATCTAGAAATTCGAAAGCTGAAAAATTGAGAAATCTAAAAATTCCAAAGTTGCAAAGTTGAGAAATCTAAAAATTGGAAAGTTGAGAAATCTAGAAATTCGAAAGCTGAAAAATTGAGAAATCTAAAAATT